>NC_092569.1:31612167-31919667 GCF_037975245.1 Apostichopus japonicus | reverse complement strand
ATATTATAACCAAAGAAAAAAGCATTTCAGATTAAAAGCTGTGCTGACATTCCTCATTCTGCTTTTGCCACCAGATGCATTTTTCCCAAAATACCACCAAATTTGAAGAAATTGAAACTTTCACCAAACAAAAAGCTATGTAAGTGTGTGGTTTTGACATGGAGATGCAGAATATATATCCCACATTTTTAAATCGATCAATCACCTACAGCCCGATGCAATATCTCTTTTAAGTACTAAGTGTGCAGAATGTAACAAGCATTTTTGATGATGTCTTCTCAATTTGGTGATGCAAAGAGCCAATAGGTTAGCTGCTCATAATTAGCTGATGTGTATTACTTGCTGACAGGGTGACAGAGGAGAAATGACCAAGGGCTTTAGGGCATTTACAACTCAATAGACCGCATCTTGAGCTACTCACACACCTTCAAAACACAGAACCTTTCAACAAGGTTATAATGAACTGATTAACCACTCAACAAATCTTCTGACCTATTTTCAACTCAGACATTAGGAGGACTCTGCCTCTTTTCTAATCTTTGAGACTGAAATTTTAGATAACCCCCCCCCCCCCCCACAAAGCCCTCTGATGACATGTCATTGACACAGTAGTCAAATTAAGACCATACTTTATTCATTTTATTTATTTATCATGCTTGGCTCAAAATACAGTGAAAAAAGGTTATCAAACAAGAGCGTAGTCACAATTAACCCAAACCGGTGCCCCATGAAATGTCTCGGAGATGTTGTAGGATTTGGCTGGCCGTGTGACTAGAGGCGTGAGACAATTAGTCTGACAACCTTCCCAGAGTAATCACGGTGAAAGGCATTTTCAGGCACTGACATCAATATCAGGCCACAGCAGCAGTGGCAAAAATACACCAGTGCAAAAAACAGGTTTCCATGGCAACAATGGATTCGGGGAAAAGTTCTGACATGTTATTTGGACAGCGAGTCACAAAGCGCTGCGCCGACCGATAATTTCCTCCATAAATACGCCAGTGCAAAAAAAAGGTTTCCATGGCAACAATGGATTCTGGTGAAAGTTCTGACGTGTTATTTGGACAGCGAGTTAAGGAGCGCTGTGCCGACCGATAATTTCCTACAAACAGAATCCGCTTACAGTTTACTCCGTGTCAAATCTTTACCTTTGTGTTATCGATGACAGCTTTCGGGAGAAACCTTTTCAAGCCAATCTCCTTCCTGAAAGAGAGATGGACGAGAAATTGTAATCAAACTAAGGAATTGCTTTTGACGATACCTCGAGAGATAGAGTGAAATAGACAGATGGAGTGAGAGAGAAACACAACTGTAATCACTTCGTCATCAAAGACCAAACAAAATAGACCTGCGATGCACAGGGGATGTAGGTTGCTCAACACAAGAAGTTAATCCCAAAAATTTAGATTTGTTATTTGTCAGCCTATTTCAATGTTGGTTAAAGTTCAACCGATTTGAAAAGTTTTGGTTAAAAACATTTCTAAATTTGCTACGGATCATTTTCCTTTCCTGTTTTGTTGCTATGCATTCTAGCTTTTACAATTATCTGCAATGGAAAAAAGAGGTTTCTTTTTAAATAACTCATAACTTTCCACTCTTTATGTAATTTCTGTTTGTTTTGTTGCTTGAGATGTTGCTAGGCTTAAACTTGTTTTTGGGCAACCAAAATGTGAGTTTCTCATAATATCACAAATTGCTAGGTTACCTTGCTATTTATTTTTTTTATTATGTCTAAGAATAAAAAGTGAAAGAATTTTAAACTTGCCACAAGTCATTTTTCTCTACTTTATTCTGTTTTCTTTCACTTTCATCCTCATTTTCGTTCTTTTTCTGACCTTCTCTTTCTGTACTTTCTTTATCTTTTTTGTTTTACTTTCTTTTAAGAACGTTCATTATACATTAAATCTACAAAAGCCTGTACCAGTACAACCATTAGATCAACAACTTTATAGACTATTTGAAATATTTAAACAGACAGCTTTTTGTATATAGTTGGCAATTATTATTACACAGCTCATCGAGTTTCATTCAATATGAAAATGAAATTATCTAAAATTAGACACCCCCACCTCGATTTCTTCATCCAATAACAAAAACATAATGCCATAAATGAAACATTGATTACTGGAGATTCTTAAATATCGTTTTTGATTGATTTTATTTTCTGTTTTCTTTGGCACTACTCTTCAATGTCTCCTTTACAACACATAATTCAAATAAATCTCCACAAAGATTGGGGGAGGGCGGGGTTGCAATCCATCGTTCTGAGAACTGCTTTTAGTTATAGAATCTGTAAATGTGTGAGAGAGTACAGTACTTACTCCAGATAATCAAAGTTAGCTATCTTATCGAGAGCTATTTGAGGCATGTCCTTAAAGAACCTCCTCATCTCCAGGCATGCCAGAGTACAGTACTTACTCCAGATAATCAAAGTTAGCTTTCTTATCGAGAGCTATTTGAGGCATGTCCTTAAAGAACCTCCTCATCTCCAGGCATGCCAGTTGTAGAGCCACATCCTGCTCAACCGTCTCTGCTACTTCATTCATGTAATCATTTCGAATCTGAAAAATCATTCGCAATTAATACATATCGGTAAAGAAATATGCGAATAGTGACAGCATAGAGTAGGACACATGAATTCATTTTCACTTGCAGCAATAATTAAATTCCTATCTTTTTACCCCCCTCCCTCCCCCTCCCCTTCCCTTCCCTGTGTCCTCTTCTTTCCCTCTCCTCCAAGTTCCCAACATTGGTCTCTTCTACCCTGTCTCTCTTCACGCTTTCTTTAATAGTTAATTCCCAACCAAAGCATGTTAAAAAATTGTTTGAAATCAATTATCAATAAATCGATATGATTGTTCTTCAGATGTGTTTTGTAACTTTTCCTTCCCCTTCTGCCATTGCCTTCCCCTTCTCTGCTACCAAACATTGGACCATCCAACACTGTCTTTAACAATGCTTAAAGTCCTTTAAAGTTAGTTGCCAAATAAAGGGTGTTTCAATCTTTTAGGTTCCAAGAAACAAATGTTCTTCAGGTTTAGCCTTTAACCATCCCCTCCACCTTCCCCCAACTTCCACTCCCCCTCCTCCAAAGTTCCCCTCCCCTTCCCACAACATCCACTCACCATTCTCCCAACTTCCCCTCCTCCTTCCCCAAACTTCCTCTTTCCTCAAATTTCCCCTTCTCCCAACTTGCCCATTCCGCTTCATCCAACTTTCCCCTTCCTCCAGCTTTCCCCTTCCTCCAGCTTTCCCTTCCTCCAACTTTCCCCTTCCTCCAACTTTCCCCTTCCTCCAACTTTCCCCTTCCTCCAACTTTTCCCTTCCTCCAACTTTCCCCTTCCCCCACTCCTACCTCCCCCTCCCAACCCCTATCTTCCCCTTTCCCACCCCTACCATTCTCCTTCCCCACCCCTACCTTCCCTCAGTCAACTTACTTGATCATAAAGATAGAAGAAAGTAACTTTGTCCCTCTCCAGCAGCTCTTGGTAGCTCTTGGGTAGGTATCTGATCCGAAGCTCGTACCTAGAAGGCAGAATATTTTAAATACTATCATTAAACTCGCAAAGACCTGTTTACTATCAATGTAAACCTGCCTGGCAGCAACTGTTTTTTATCACAGTGTGGTTCACAAAGTTTTGTCCCTTGTATGTATTTACTGCAAGACTATGAGGAATAAAACGGTTACTTTGGACACAAAATTTCACAGTGGTAAAATTGTCCATGAACCCATAGTCCCCCCTCATTCCTTTACATGACATATATACGATCCATGTGCGAAAATCAAGGCCACAATTTTGTTTTTGGCATCCCCTTTGCTAAACAAAAGATTGAATTATCATACATCTTTGTTTAAATTAGTTAAAGCAGTTGGTTGAATATTTAGTATTCGATATATATTACCATAAAATGCACTATAAAGATCAAATGGACTGAGAGTGCGTATATATTGTTAGTTTGTTGTCACATTAGATAAAAGAAACAATGTGGAATGCATGCTTATTTTCTTATACAAATTTATGTAAATATTAAACCTACTGTAGGTCTACTGTACAAGTGCTACCACAGTCTTATTGCAAATTGGACAACCTAGACTAGCCTAGCACTGACTTGCAGTACTTAACAGCCTAGCCTAAACTCACAATGAACAGTGCTTAAAGATTAGTGCATGTAGAAAGTGTAGTACATTACCAATGAGGAGACAGGGGATAATAAGCATTCTACAACTCTACAGCAATGTTACCTTAGAGCAGTATATAGACACCTGTCACAAGAATCCATTCTTCCTCAGAGCATAACAAAAACAGTGACTTGCATTCCAGCAAGGTTACGTTACTATGGCAACTCTAGGGCTAGAGATTTCCGTAGTACTTAAAAGCATCTTGTTTTGCAGACAGTCTTATTTCTACAAACTACATAAATTCACACCGATGTACTGTACTTCTTGCAGCCGCTTGAAATGGCCGTCCCATCAATTGATAACAGAACTTAAAAAAAGGGATGCAAATGGTTCCATTCGTGATCTAAGGATTCAAACTGTCATAGAGCTTAACTGCTCCCCATTATCTTTACAGACACTTGAAATTTGTCAAGAACTTTCATTTCTCATCAAGGCTCAAGGGTCACTTCTCATCACAATGGATTTTTTAATTAATAACAGGAATCTCTACTAGTGTCGGTCTAAACTACATACATGTAAATTGCCTTCCTCAGATTTAGTGGAGGATGTTGGCTTTATAAGGGTTCTAATTCAGAAGGATTTCGTTCCTCTTCAAAAGACATAACTCATTGTTACTGAGTGACTTTACTAGAGTACTTGCAAAAACACCTGTCCACAAAGGTAAAATATTCAATGTGATAAAGACATTCACCCAAGAGCACTGTTTATAGGCATGGTACGGTACAGAGGGGTTATGTAAAAAAAAAACAAGTTTTACCATGAATCAAAGTTTAAAATCAGTTGCAAGAACCTGCCTAAGTTGATACCATGTAAAGTAACATCTTCCATACAACGAGCCTCAATCCATATCAAACTATTACTTCCATACATCATGCTAACTTGGAGGTCTTTTTATAAGTTCAGTCATGCCCTGCCGATACAGAACTGCCATTCCATGGTTAGATAGATTTCTCTTGTACTGCATGGCCTCACTTTTATGTTCAAAATCCCAAAAATGGCTAAAACTGTCAATCTCTGGTGGGTACATATTGGTGTTCTATTCACCAAACCTACACATCTCTCCTATACTAGTGTACATATTGGTGTCTATTCACCAAACCTACCCATCTCTCCTACAGTATACATATTAGTGTTCTATAGACCACACCTATCTCTCCTACGGTGTGTACATATCAATGTTCTATTCACCAAACCTGCTGCACATATCTGACCTACAGTACGGTGTGTACAGACTGGTCACTCTTTCTTATTTTGCGACATTAATCAGACGACCGATGAGTTAAGCCCTGACTGTCTTTGTTAAAAATTTGCCATGCCTTCAGACATCTCACCTACTGTACATTCTAGAGTCTAATACATTTACCTGTTTTGTTTTTTCATTCCATACTTGACCTGGTATATGTCCATCTTAGTCTATTCTCCTTTGAACTGTATCTAGAACCCTGCAGAATGCTTACAGGACTTCTACTCAATGAATGACCTCTTGTACAGACCTGTGTACGTAACATTCAACTTAATACACTAATTCACTTTACCTTTTATTTGATTATATATTCCTTTTTCAACTTTCATTTCTTGAGAACCTTTCAGAAACCTTACTTAGTTGATCAACTCAATGAATGACCTCTTAAACAGACCTATATTTAACATCAACTTAATATGCTAATTCTTACCTTTTATTTGATTATATTCCTTTTTCAACTTTCATCTCTTGAGAACCTTTCAGAAACCTTACTTCAACTCAATGAATGACCTCTTGAGCACACCTGTACTTAACATTCAACTTAACACACTAATTCTCACTATCTTTTATTTGATTATATTCCCTTCCAACTTTCATTTCTTGCAAACCTTTCAGAAACCTCACCTCCATTCTAGGGCAGGATAGACTGCCTCATATTTTCTCTTGATCTGGCCCACCGTCAGGTCCCTGTGCAACCAATGGCTCTCCTCAGACTGCATGTGCTGAAGTCTAATCGCAAAGCAGTTTTCGTACTCCCTATCTCCACGGGCCAACTTGGCAACGACAGCGTGAATAACGCTCTGTGAACAAAACAAACAAAAAATTGAAAGGACTTTTAGTCTTCACCTCAGGCAAGTCACTGTAAAACTCTGCAGACTGGTGGATTGAGGGTTATCAATGAATGTACAAACACTTTCAATTAACATATGAGCAGATGACCATTTCAATCGAATCCATTCTACAGTTGTTCGGAAATGACTGTTAATACTATCCATTCCATCACCTCTGCTTGTAGAACCGAAATAACAGTACTGGATGATAAGATCATATTTTCTCTGGTACATTTCATCAACTGGTGAGAATCGCTTTCATTTTTTCTGAGAAAATCAATTTGTGGAAGAGGAGAGGGAGGGGATTCTACTCCATCCCCTACCGCCCTCCATCCCTGTGTCTCCTGCAATGGTAAAATTTGCATATTATCGATGGGACACTTACATATGGTCTGTCTGAATATACGTCACAGCCTACAGAACCTGCCGGTATATACTAGAACTTTATCTATTTTAAGACGATCGTGAGATCTTGACTTTTTTAGAAATTTCCATTTCTAAGGTTTCCATTTGACCATCTTCATATTAATTTCCCTTCTTTTTCTTCCCCTCATTTAAGCTAGACTTTTGAGTTGACACAGTAACAGCAAGCTTCAACAATAACTTTTCACCTTGTAATACTTTTAAGTCTCTCTTTACATAAAGTACAGTAAGTGAGCCTTCTTAATAAAACAGCCCGATGAGAGCACCCAACATTGACACTGACTTTCAAAAGCTAACAGAGTTCTAAATCCACAGTGTTTCTATCACCAAAAAGGATTATAGTGCGCTCAGATGGTTAGACAGTAAATTTGCTGGAAGAAAGAAAATCACATTACTGAGAAATAATATAAATCCAAAATTTCACGCTCTGTGGGGAGTTGTTTGGGTGAGTCAGCTTATGGCATTAGTAATCGAATCAAGTTCAACATGCAAACAAGTTTGCTTCGTTGAAGGTTCATCTCCCTAGGGCCTTCCACTAATTTGTTCCGTCAACGAGGAATCGGTTATCACGAAGAAGAAGAAGAACAACCGGAAAAACACGCCAAACTGGTCAACTTCGTTTATTCTCCACATAAATTGTAGGTGAAATGAATATCGACGCTGAACCAATGTATGTGAATGCCGTAGCTGGAAATTTGAACACTGAATTATTAAAAGAGGTCAATATAACTATATATGAATATATACCAACCAAGTTGATCTGCACACACGGGACGTTACATCACATGTTGTTATCGCATATTTGTAATGATAATAATATTTGGTAATTATATAATGCTTTACACCAGCGATAGGTCTCAAAGCGCTTTACAGATGTTATATTACCCCTGGTCAATAGCCAATTGGCCACCATGCTCTCATACAGTGTAAAAGCTGCAGCTTTTAAACGGTACTTTATGCAAATTCATGACAATGATACACAAATGATGTCATGATGATATGCTAATTAACTTCACCCTATACTGAAGTCATATGATTCCTCTGATACTTGGCATTCTTGAGAGCAGCTTCTCTGCCTCTTTAGGCTTCTCTTTTGTCTTGGATTTTGCTGTCGTTACTGCAAGATCAATGTGCCCGTACACTGTAGTATCCTGCTACAGTACAGTATATGTACTCTACTACCGCATCTCATAGATCAGACCGATATTTTATAGATTCAACACTTTGACAAAGGAACCATATCATACTGAATTGCTATTGCAAAATGTCATGTGTACATCGAAGGACGTCAAAGGGCTCCCGAAAATCATCAAATGTGGTACATTTTTGTGTGAAGTTCGACCCCTTCCATATATACAGAAAAGACTGCACATAAAGACTATACACATGGTACATGAGTAGTATTGCACATTTTGAAATAATTACTTTAGGTTCTAAGGTATAGTTTTGTCCATGACCAACTTCTTTCAGATGCTCAGATAGGTGAAAAAGTATCTGGAAATTTTGGTAGGGGAGGTACAGTAAGACAGACCTCATTGAGAGAATGACAGTGATTCAAAGGTTATTAAAATATTCACAGTTAGGTATATGTACAAATACAGCGACAGTTATTGACACAGTTGTGAGGAGACAGGTAAGGGAAGAAGTAATATCATTCTCATCTTAAATACCTTAATGTCTGTGTTTTCAACACATTTGACTGAGTTGAACGATCCGTTGGGTTGGTAAAGCTTGAGAGTTATTTTATCCCCACCGCCTCTCGGAGTTATCGGGATGTCCATCTTGATAGGAGATTTCTCCATCTCTAACAAGCTGTCCATGGACAGATGAGACATTCTACTGGTTATCTTTGATAACTCTGGTGACAAACAAGACAAACACAATTACAAAATTAAAGACAGTTTACGATATAACTGTGGAAGAAATGTTCATATTGTTTTGGGAAACAGATTTATAAGCAAGCAAATTGAGACGCTAATATGTTGCCCCTTGTTGGATTTCTAGCAGACATGTACACTTTTCTGATGTACATGGCCAGCAGCGTAACAGGGCTGGCACAGCTGCCCGGGACATAGGTACCACAGGGGGGAGGGAGGGGGCGATGCACAACTCCCAAAATTATTATAGAAATTCAAACAAAATCCTGTTCCTAACAGAGAAAGCCAGAGGGTGCCACATCCTGTCCCACAGAGACCTGTGCCAAATATCAAAAATTTGCTCAACCAAGCTTATTCAAACCATGGTTGGGTTTGAGAGACTCTCCATTTGGAGGCCCATTGCCATTGATTCACCAGATCCCTGTTGCTCCTAGCTATACCACTGGAACCCACTCTAAATATGCAATACATTCCATTACTGGTACTTCTTGTATTAATATGCTCGTCCCTCCAATGCACATTCTCTCTCTCTCTCCCACTGCAATGGTACAGTACAATATCCTACACATTAATTTATAATCTACAATCAAATCTCTAAGCTACAGCAATGTATACCACATCCATCTAACACATAAAGTTACATACCAGTGTTTACATTTGTTCCACTCATTTTGCTAGCACTCCTAGAAAGATTACCATGGACAAAGCTAATACGCCCTCGTAAATCTTTCAATGATTCAAAGGTTAATGAAGAAGGCATCGAAATGAATCTATGCTCAACATTTTGTCGCTCGACATTTTGTCACCCACATACTCTTTTATACAAACCATCACAGGCCTAAAATTATGCATAGTGGTATAAAAGTCTCTGCAAATGTAGCTGATTTATTTCAAACTTTGCAAGTTTGTATTATTAGTAAATTTGAACTAGGGTTCACTTAAGCTTATCCAGGGTATTCGTTAACATCCTGTCACAGCCTCGTCTTTTAGTAATTATTTATTAATTAGTAGGCCTACTGCCAAAAACAACATTGTTACATTGAAAGGTACAGTATGGTGGTAACTGGAAAGGTATATAACCCAAAAACGAATACTGCCAAGGAAATTTGTACAAACTGTTTCTTAATTGGTCAAACAAAAGAGAGATGAGATATATTGAGCCATTAAGGATTTCCCTCTAGGATATGCAACCGGCCAGATACCTTCCTGTGGTACCATGGCAGGGCTACCAGCAACAGTTCCCTTATCATCTATAGGTGCAGGAAACCAACTTGCCCAGTTATTATAGACTATGTTAGTGAAAATTATACCACCACAGAATAGAGCTGGATCAGAATTCTGTTAGCTGTTTATTTTCATGTTATCAATACCTTCCTCTGATGCATGCTGTATGCTACCATCTGTTATCAAGAAATATATTTGTAAAGTTCTAAGGCAGTATATACAGCATTATACTGTATGTATAATGCTGCATGCCATGAGTTTATCAACTAAACTTCCACATTTATCAATGTACCCACAGCAATCTGCGAAAATGTACTGTATGGGGATTTGCTGTTCGGGCACTGGCAATTAACTACCATCTGTTTTACAGTATGTAAACACAAATATGGATACTGTGAGTAATAAAATTATTTGGTAGGTCTCAGTAGGTAAGTCTCCACCCATCACTCCCCCCCCCCCCTCTCCCACCCGCCCTCCTTCTTGACTCTTAGCAGTCAACAGTTGTTTACAATTTAAAGTTTGTTCAATCTTTCAGCAGGCAGTCTCACACTTATAGACTGAGACTGTACTTGACACTATATACAGTAGTTGTACTATATACTATAAGGCCTGTACGTGTAACAGCTCCAGAGCATTAATGGTTTCAGCACTTTGCTCATTTTGGTGGAAATTTAGTAATTATTCTTTCACAAATATATGAAAGCCTCTCTCAACGATGCTCATTAGATGAGGTGGTAAAACATAAAGAAGCTAGAAATAGTTTAAAGATCTAATAAACCTGTATGTCCATGCAGGCTTCTAACTTCCCTCGCAACCTCATGAATGTCAATGTACTAAACACTGTACATACAGCACCATAGGATATGTACACGGTTTGAATTTTCTAACATGTCAAATCGTTGTGTACAGTATGTTAAGTTTTTAACTTCCTGCATGATTTCAAAAATTTAATCCCAGATTTGACAAGAATATAACATTTTAATATTTAATATTTTGCTTTCATCAAATTTCGATGAAAGGTCTCTTTAAAGTGGATATTCAGAACTTACCACCAGACAACATGAACCGTTATTTCAAAATGTCATCCTCCCTATTGGACAATTTAACTCGAACCATTCCACATCGGACTGAACTTTCTGACATATATGGCTTTACAATGAAAATTATACTAAGTACTAAACAACAGAACAATGTTTCAGATGGCATATTAGAGTCTACACAATGAAGAGTACTCTGGCCTAATTGTCAAGTAGGATTGATTATTTCCGCATCGTTTGATAGTTTTCTCGCAGTTCAGGCTTAAAAGATCTATGACTTCCTGGTTGAAGGTAATTTACCCGAGTTTGAAAGATTCAACATAAACAAAAGCACTTATCGCATAAAGCATAATTTCCTATTCATATGCAAAGGTCTTAACAGGATCTATAAAGTTCATTTATGCGATCAAGAATAGCTTCATTTTCAAACAAGATCCAGTTCTTCCACCATACAATAAACTAATACGCAATTACCAAAGGAGCTCAGTCGAGCTAATTAATGTACCTAGTACTCAAATACCTACTGTAGTAAGTTACCTACTTAAATTGTACCTCATACTCTAATTACTATTATTTTTCTAGTAACCTGGTAAGTTACCTAGTAAATTGTAGTTCATACTATAATTACCATACAGTAGTATCCAAGTACCTACTGTATAGTAAGTTACCTAGTAATTGCGCCTGGTACTTATACAAAGTATTCTAGGTACTTCTGTAGTAAGTTACCTACTAGTACTTAAATTGTAACTAATACTCAACTCTGAAAGATTCACTACCTCCATGTCCTGAAGGATACGTCCATGGATAATTGATATGCATCTGATGTAAACATTTATCTTGTTGTTATTAAGTGTCATACATGTAAATGACCCACAAAACAAAATTCAAAGTTTACGGCATTTGCGTATGGTAAGTCCTTCATAATGTCAGATCATATTTTACTACCCATTTGGAACTCAAATTGTATAATTTTGCACCAAACCACTAACTGCATGCACAGACTTTATCAATATCTTAAAACTGATGCTGAACATTCATGAATACCATGTTCTTCTCCAGCATCATATTAGTTGAATATCACTCACACAAACATGAAAATACTGTTTAGAATGTCACTGACATATACTCTTGGAGAATATCGTCTTCTGATGAGCCATACGTATCGCCAATGCTGCCAAATCTTCCTCAAAAACAGTGCTCATCATGTCAGAACACATTCAGTACATTCAGTTCTGCTGTAATGGCCAAGCCGTTTCTTACATCCAGAATTTTGTCTACTTTTACATATCCACTGATCGTCATATAGAGGCTTACATTTATGAAAATCTACATAAGTTTACCCTGCCAGCACCGCATATGCCAGTGTCTGATGCTTTTAATATCTACGTGTATAGACTGCCTTCCAGTCATGCCTCTTAGAGCTATTTCAGCAGCGACAAATTTCCCTTTAATTATCGTAGCCTGGGTCTAATGGCAAACGACACAAAGGCTCTCAGATTCATCTCTCCCAGATTTATTTCCCATCTCTCCTCTCCGTGATTCAGCCCTTGGCACTTTGCGTCTCCCTCTGCCTCTCTCTCTTTCTCTCACTCTCTCAGCGCCACAAAACAAAAGAGAGAGCTGGAACCGTGCCCCGGGAGGATTGGTGACAATTTTCCGATGAACGAATTATAATCCGGAGCGGAAAGGAAATGTTGGAATAAATCAAAATGATGTAATATGACAACGAAGAGTAAATAAAATCTAGATATTAGGACGGTCAGGAATGTAAAGTCTAATTCATCATAGCCTGTCAAAGGGTTATGGATGGTGAGCAGAGAGTTCCAGATATCGGAATCAAACATGCGTCTAATAACCGAGTGCATGAAACTCATATTAATGACTTGGCAAGAAGGCTCACCAAGAGATATACGGAGGGATCTGTGCTAATTTATAGAAACTGCTGATTAAACAGATTCCATTTTCTCTATAGGGGTTAGGCAGCCAGCCGTCCAGCCGTTTTTTGCACGTCCGGTGACGAAAAATGACGGCCTAGTTTTGCTGTGCAAGGCTTGCAAAATCAATATGAAGCCTTGCAAAGTTTCCTCAAGTTTTCAGTACAGGGTATGCAAATGTACAGAGGTACAGTAATGATACAACCATGTCAATATTGGGCTTTTTTTATTATTTCCCACTTTCCAGTTTACAAATCAAATCTTGTATTGACTAACTAAACAGCTAGCATTCTTTTACCCTCTCATACCTCAAAAATGCAAAAATTCTAAAGGAGCATTGCCCCCTTAACCCCCAAATGGGGCCCATAAAGCGGGCCCCTTGACCCCCACCGTGAGGGGCGATTGCTTTGCGATCCCAATGATGCCTTAGGCATCATTTTGCCCCAAAAAGCTAGGACACCCAAGTGCTGTAAAATTTGGACACCCACATCTACTATTTCTGGTTCTGTACACTGTAGGTATATATAAGTAGCATCTCATATTATGGAGGGAGTTAATGATATATCATCTAAGTTGCAGTTTTCATTGGTTTAGTGAATATTATTCTACTTGTTAATTCACGTATGTACAGCTACCTCAGTTTACCACTTGTGCGTTTTTACTATGAGAAGACACTTCAGCAGATGGACGTCATGTAACTTAAGGCTACACAGTACCTCTCCAGCTTTTCCGTTTAAAAACAAATTACAAGATAAAAGGGGAAAAAAGTATACTTTGTAGGATGACTGATAATGAAAGCAGAGCTATTCATCTGTGTCATGTGTCTATTTCCCGGTTACAAGATGGCATTCTTTGATTTTAAAATTACTTTATTTCCCTGTTGTCGTCGAAGAAGAGGAACATTGTAGAACATGAAAGAGGTAAAAGAAAACTTGGATAAATTATATAAAGACCTCACTTTGCAATGTAAATAATGTGCAGAGTGAGTCCTTGTCAATGTGATTCTTGCTGCATGCACACTGCATGTATACTGACATGTGCCGTATACACGTATTACACTAAATTGACATTCCACTATATATAATGTATGCAGCCTACAGTAGCAACCAAAGGTATCATATAATAGATTTCACACTAATACCTGTATTAAAGTCTATGCAGATCGAGGGTTGTCTAAAACTCCCAAATTTATCATCAAAATACCTTACAAAATTTAACATTCACTAGATTGCTTACAATGCGGACATGTTAATCTGCATAATGGACACTTTGTCTTTCCAAAGTTGTCGAATTTGAAAGATTTTTAAATTTTACATAAATAATCTACTGTACATAGAGCAGAGCAATGTTGCAGACTTTATGTAAATACAGCATCAATCATCAGCCAATGGAAGGATTCTTTAATTACAGCCTCCGATTCCCATCTTTAGTTAATCATTGAACAAAGGTTTGCTGAGACAAGAGAGCCGACAGGGATGAGTCATTTGATCTCTCCCACTAAATCAACATCATGTTAATAGATTCTAAAGTATTACCCAGAAATTCCATCTAGTATGACTAATTTCCTAATTTATGCACAAAATTTAAAAATTGTATGCAGTTAGTCCTTCAAAACAGTGCTTCAACAGTTTATATTTCATCAAAAGCTTGAAAGTAGAAATAGTAGAAAACTATAAGATTAATAATACCACACTAGTACTGTATGTGAATGGCAATTCAAAAATGTACAGCATGCATGCCCAATATAGTGTATTTGTTGCATCCCATACTGAACAACATGTACAGGACTTATGTTTAATGTTAGAGGACAATATATTCTCTAGATACTGCATGTACAGTACGCTGGGTGGGAGGTTTCAACTTCTATGACACAAGAAAATTTTGCAACAATTAATTCAGCTATGACAATTTGAATTATAAACATTAATTGGAATAAACATTAATTATTTGAATAAACATTATGGGGAAACATAACTAGGAAGGGGATATGTTTGGATGGGGTTGGTGGGGGATGGATGTATGAGATTGTACAGTTCTGTCATAGGCTGTGTATGCTGGGCCAACTGTGATGTTAGTTCACATTTACATATATATTTCATCATTTCTTTGTAAGTACTTGCTACACATAAAGAGATTAAAATTAAACTGGACACTTAACTTTGATCTATACAATTGCATCTGAAAAAATCCTGGGAATACCTGTGATAAATTTTCACTGACTGTTCTTAATGCAATTAACCATGCAATGCTGACCCTGCTGCTACTGATTCGCAGGCTTATTCCCTGTGTGACATGTTTCCCAATCACTGCAGCAATACAAATATTATGTGATGTGCAGCTTATGACACGGAAGAGACCTTATTAACATAGTAAACTAACAGGCAGTTCATCACATGCAAGAGACCTAGTAAAATAACAGGCAGTTTATCACATGGAACAGACCTTATTAACATAGAAAACTAACAGGCTGTTTATCACATGGAAGAGACCTTATTAACATAGTAAGAGACCTTATTAACATAGTAAACTAACAGGCTGTTTATCACATGTATGGAAGAGACCTTATTAACATAGTAAGAGACCTTCTTAACATAGTAAACTAACAGGCACTGTCAACGTCAGTGCCGACATATCCTTCACCGATCCCAAGAACTGCACCGTCTTTTCTCATATCTAATGCTCTGTTTAACACTGCGATACATAAATCACAGTCTGCGATTCAACTCCTCTCAAGATTATACGTGCGATTTCAAGTGAAGAGGTAATACAGTACAGGAGTAATGGCAGTCTCTATACTGCAGTATCCCAGTAATGAAATTACAGCTGACAGAGAGAGTGATACTTTAGCTATAACGTGCCATACCAATGTAATATAGACATGCACAATTATGTGCATGTAATGGCTCCTGCCAAAGCCCTTAATTACTAACTGCAGTTTCTTGTTACATTTGTCTTAATGTAAGAGGAGCAGTCTTGGACAGAAAACTACAGCTGTGTGGATTCATCTTCCAGCGATACCCCTTTCATGTGTGTATGCTAACTTCTTCAAGCTAACACAGAGGTGTACACCATTGTGCACAGAGAAACATTGATGGGTTTCTGCGCATGGATCTATTGAATACAATGTGTCATATATCCTGACGTTTAGAATATAATATGTCCAGCACATGTAACAGGCCTGCAGGGGAATGTTCTTGCCAAGCAGATGGGTACAGGGAGAGGGTATGGTCCTGTAGGCATTAATGGGGTCTCTACATGTGTTTAACTATTATCTGTCACTGAACAATGGTTGAGCCTTTATCCGTGTTTGTCATAAATCCATAATGAAACACAAAGAGTACAGCACACATGTACAGCACTTTACCAATTCCAAAACCCTTGAGTAATTCTAAACCAAAGTACTTGAAATTCTATCTTCTCTGGTTTGCATAGATTAGCGCAATAAATGTCTCTTGGGTGTAATATTAGTAAGCAATGTACAGGCTCACTATACTGCCTTGGTAGTAATTTTCCAAACAATTGGTTGACTGCGGTGTATCTTGGTCTTCTCTCTTTGACATGGCAAACAATTAGTTGACAAAATTGATGAAATATTAAAAGATTGGTAGTCAAATAAACCTGGCAGCCCCGATCTTGGCTGGGCAGCCTTTAGGTGAAACAATGTCCCACAAGACTTACTATACCTACAGTATTATGCTATGTTGTACCAGTTGTAGCTTTTATATACTTTAGTTGTTGTATACATATATATCATGAAGTTAAGTAGACTAGATGTACTTTAGATAAAAAAAAAATACATGCATGCATGGTGATGGATACAGTCAATTTGACACTAAAAATATTTGTAATCTGTCTCATATATAAATATATATATTCACAATTTGCAAATATTGAGACCGAATTGCTCTCGATGATCTAACACATGTACAAAAACGGCATACAATGTGTACAGTATCTATGCAAAGGTGTGGTAGTTATACTTCTCCCACAGTTCTATCCTTTTCAAAATTTCAGTTCTAGAAAGAACAAATTTACCGTCTTTAAAACCACATATTTAGGTTGTACAGTACAGACCGATCATGAATTACCACACAGAGGAACGTTACTTGAACACATACAAATGTAAAGAGTAGTTCAGTATCGAAAGAGGTAATCTTAACACGTCATTGTAGTGGGCACATGAGTCTTAGCTCCCAACCACCAGCCCATAACCAACCAAGGAGTGAATCCAAGTTCTACAGGCTGTATGTTGAGTTGGATGGTGTTTCATATTTGTGCACAACGTCCATGGAACGCGCTGCAGCAGGGGCTTCCTCATTTATTCCCACTTTCTATTGTTTTATCGTTCCAAATTAAAACTCATCTTTTTCTAACTAACTTTAATGACTGTTCTTAAATTTCTTATTTGTCTTAATCTTGTTTATATTGGTTTCATTAATTATATTAAATATTTCTCTGATTTTGCTCAATGACTATTTCTTTATAACTTTTTATTAATCTGTACATACAGTATGTGAAATATTTGTATTTGTTAAGACTTTTGCTCTAGTCCATTTTTTAAGTACTTTGAGATATTTCTTTAATGTAATGCACTATAGTATAAATGTATTGTTGTTTTTATCATCTCCAGCTCATATGAAAGCATGAATTGACTGTTTCAATGATGATGTTAACTTTGACAGAAAGCATATTATAGGGAATCAAAAATCTCCTGCATAAATACATACCCACTGCAGTACGAGTAACACAGGGTTAACTTACAGTAGTAATCCAATCAGATCACACATACACATAGTGTAAATGCAACTCTGAACAATGTTGAAACTGAAAACCACACAATGATTGAAGGAATGTGATCTATCCGGGATAGATGAACAATCAGCTTTCTCATTTATAAGCACTGTGTAATTGCTATAGGCTATGATGTATCCAGTTAACCCACCCATGAAGATATGTATTCTACACTACATGTTATAGAGCTACTCAACGTAGATACACATACTATATGTAAGTACAGAAAGTACTGTAAAATGTATTACTTTTGGAGTTTAATCATTCTGATCAAATTGTCAGAATGCTATTTAATGCTACAATCTCATACCAATGACTATGGCCATGGGAATACCTACTTGATTAATACATTTCACCTACATTTCACCTTGATTAAGACATTTACCTACTTGATTAAGTTTCATTTCAAATAATTGCTTCAAAGTTGAAAATGTGTCTTCATTACTGCTATTAAACATGAGCTCACATTGCTGGCAAATTTGCTTTAAAGCACCAACTGGTCTACAAAAAGGTGGGGGAGGGGGGGGGGCATATGCCAAAAGTGGGTCGCAAACACTTGTTGATGGGTCCCAGGATTTTCCAGAGGTGTGAAAACTTCATCTACAGTTTTCAAAGCTTGTAGACGTCCATCATGGTAATCTGAGCACTGATTCTGAGGGGGTCAGATGGATTAGGGGTCAAAAGGTTCACTAATAGCTGCTTTAGAGTAATTACTGTACTAAGAGACATTTCAATTACATATAATGAAATGGGACATGAGAACCCTTTTTCTGGAAATTATTCTTTTCTAAATTAAGTACTCAGCTATAGCCTATATTATACTGAGTAGCATAATTTTCATGATTGCTGCCAAAGTGGTTATTGGTATAGAATGTAGAGTATACATGTGTAATCACATGCGATACATATTGCCCCTAGTTACAACCTGTTTGTTCTGTACGTACAGGTAATTATCTTTCCTCAAACACTGCCAGAGCTTAAAGCAAGAGGGTATACAGAACCTAGGAATAATCTATCCAGCACCTCATTGCAACATACTAGGCAAAATGGGCAACTTGCTACGTACACAAGTGCAAAGATGTACAGCAATAGCAAATAGATGTCATAAAGTCTAAGAGACAAACATCATTACCTTAATTTAACTGAGCTATGTGCACAAAATTTAAACATTAAATCATTAATTGCATGTGCGAGTTACAATTAGCCTCCATGGATGAAAGTACATTCTGGTGTAGTACAGTAGACCTGATTATCACTGTACATTATGCAGGGTCAATCTTTCACTGTAGTAAAAGTGGTCTATTACTGTGAAGCAATTTATTGGACAAATACGGGTCAATTGATATCGATTTCGGGGAGAATCACGGTCGAAACATGCATGTTTTGACTCATGAGTCTTAAATTGAAAAAGCCTAAAGGCATACTTCATGAGAAGAAAACAGAGAACGGTAGTATTTTAGCTGCCCAGAAGCGATTATACAACACTCAATGTTTGACACATACATGTACTGTACATACTGTACACACTAGAGTAACAGCAGTCAATTGTTCTAGGAACTCTTGGCTGACAAGATACTTCTCAGGATATTATGTGAGGATTTCTTTTTTATCCTGTTGCCATCAAACTTACTTAGCTTGTTCAGCTTGTTTGAAGGGAGGTAAAAGCTTACTTTAAATTTTTAACCAAAGTGTTACTCATCATACAACTGGAGCTATTTGAGAGTTTCATTGGCCTGATCATAATAGAAACATTAACCACATTTTACATCCGTGTGACTACACACATGTAATAATAGTGAAACAACATTCTATGGGTCTTCATTCCAGACAGCTAAGCAATTCCTACTTTGCTTTTACCGGATTCAGTATCGAGTTTTCTAAAGTCTGTCGAGCATGAATAATATGGCACACATTCTAAGTCATACTTCTACATACAATCCAAGTGGTAATATGCAGCCTATTAAAAGCCTGTACTCTTGGCATGATTCACAGAAATAGGTCAGACTGCATTCATGAAGCTGCATCTCTTTATTCCTCCTCCACCACCACAGGTAAGAGTGACGTCAACAAAGACAGAAGTTGAAAGTACTTTGAAGCCTACTGTACTAGGTTGGATGTGGGTTAGTAATTATAAGGGAGCTAGAGTAATGGGGGGGGGGGGGGGGCATGATACATCCAATAGGATGAAGCCTACTGTACTATCTTGGATGTGAATTAGTAGTTAGGGAGCTAGATTAAGGGGAAGATACATCCAATTGGGGAGAAAGGACAAAGAAAGTATTATTCTACACTTGGGGTATATATACAGCTTGTCATCTCTAACAACAGTATAGGGAAAGTTATGACAATTGAACATACAGTACAGTAAATATCAAGGAAACAATACAATGTTTAAATGTTTGTGTTGCAGTTTTGAAGGCTCTGGATTTGTCTCAGATTATAAAATACTATAGTTCCAGGTATAATACACTGCACATCATACCTTGTATACTTGTATAGCAATTGTACCTTACTTCATAACACTTTGCGATGCGATATGCTGGATAAATTATTCCCTTTACCATATGTACACACTGTAACTGTTCCAAGATAGTACTGCAGCCATGATCGGTTTAGTGATGATCATGCAGTAAAGATATACAAATATATAATAGAAGGAATTTTGTTCAATCAGATAAAAGTTGTTGGTAAATGAATACTTTTTGACATTTTTTACTAATGCTGTGGGGGGGGGGAAGGGCCCAGAGGGAGCAGAGGACTGAGAGGAGCCATGATGACCCTCTCCAATTTTGATTTTAACATTTATAGGCTAAAATTTCAAATCCATGCACAGTAGATGGATTTACCCCCTCCCAACCATCCCCACCCCCTTCCAACCATCCCCACCCCCTTCCATCCTCCCATTGAAGTCTCAGATGCACCATTCTCCCTATCAGAAATTATTTGGACTGCATTTGGAAAACTTGAGCAAGTCTAAAGTGACAGATCTAACTGAGTTGTGTACTATTTCAGTATTTAACATTACTCTTTTATCTTAAATATACTGTATTGTACTTTGTTTAATTGTCTTTAGCAGTGATAATAATGTTGTTGACAAAAGTGCTGTAGTTGTATATTTACCCAACACTGGTGATATTGATGTCAGTTTTAAGTACAGTATATTCCTTTAAATAATAACTCTCAACACAGATCTCATGATCCACATTACACCAGTCCAGGTATTGTTACTATGACATCACAAATGTCCCAAAAAATGGTAAACAAAATAAAAAAAGATATACCTTAACTTTTTTTGTTTGTTTTTTTTTGCTTTTTCTGGGAAGTCTCACGGATCTCCACAGATGACTGGATTTGAACCTTTGATTACTCCTGTTCCCATGTACATGTATGACCATACATCAATAGACTGCACATGATACACACTGTACATATATACTAGGCACATGCACGCATTGGAAACTTAACAGCGAAGCTCCATCGATTTTGGATTTCCATCGATACAGAAGGGCGATGCTATCATCCCTCTTGCCAAAGCTGTACCTTTCAACAAATTTGCTAGTTACGATGGAGTCGAGTTTAAATTAACACACTCGAATAATGGCCTCTAGCTGGGCTAATTATCTCATTGAAGAGCTTTTAAAATAACTGTCATATTTTAACCATTACTGTATGGTTAATACCAATCTCTCATAACCTTTCCCTGGTGTCTTCCTCTATAACGATAGATTACACACTGTTACTAGAATCTAGGTGTAGATGCCCTCGAGCTACAAGCAGATAATCATGACTCAAGAGATAAAATCAACAACCAATTTGATAGCGATGATGACAGAATCATTTTGCGAATCATTTTTTCATGGTACAATGAAATATAAAAAAATTCTGACTTTTTATGAAAGTGTTTAGCCCCTACTATATATTGCATACATGTAACATATTTTTTGTTTTTTTCCAGACTGATTCCAATAAATACAGGACGATTTTAAACTCTAATTCTTACCTTGATTTTACAGCTCCATCCCTAACTTCATCAAATCATTTTACCGCGGGCTACGTACAGTATTTCAGGTTGGTTAAACTTCTGTTTCGCTAAATTTAGTGCAATCTGATGATATCGTAGATAGACTGTTCTAAGAAAAAATTTAAGGTACAGTACCTGAAAGAACAAAATGAAAATCTCGATTATTTCATCAAAAACACATTAAAAAGAACACAAATTTACAGTAATAGTTGCCAACATTTGAAAGATGCAGACTCAGCTACGTTGGACTAAATGAATGAAATTTTTTGTATTATTAATTACAGGTAGGAACAAATTAACCACTTCATCCACAGATCTTAATTATAATGCGTGAATAAAAAAAATCAAAACTACAGTATGAAATGTTTCCCGAAAGGTGATGAGGGCAGTATTAAAGAACTCGGCATGCATAGACTCCGGGCGTGTCACCTGAATAATTCACTTTAGCTTCGGCCTTGGCTTTCAGTACAATGTTTCTGTATGTGGCCGTGTTGGACGAATCTAACCATAGTTGTAATTACTGACTTTGCCATCAGCATTGTAATCAATGATGAGTCTGCAATCCGTGCCCCCCCCCCCGACAATTTTGCAAGGACAATAAGAGTGACTCCATAATTTCTCTTTCGGGAAACGAAAAAGACATTGTGTGGCTTGTCTAGCTATCTATTAAGTAGTTAATGCAATCAGTTGCAATTGACCCCCAAGTATGCAAATTGCAGAGCTACTGTTTACATATCAGACATAATCAACAAATCATTTCCGGGAAGAAGAAATCATGTTGGGAGGGGGGGAGGTAGAGAAGTGATAGGGGGTATATGAAAAGAGAGGTGTTAGGAGGGGGGGGGGAGAAGTGATAGGGGGTATATGAAAGAAGAGGTGTTAGAAATACAGAGTTTAAAGTGACTGAGCTTAGCAAAACATTACAACTGGTCTGGGTTTCAAGCAGATCAAAATGAGTCCTTGAACTATATATGCAGACCTGTGAAGAGGTTTCTGTATGTAATCTGAATAAATATCCACTCATGGTCAAGGTGATGTTCAGGTATGTACACTTCATCAGTCATTTATCAATGACAATTAAAGGGGCTTTCTGTGTTAATACATGTTTGTTGGGGGTTTTGTTTTTTGTTCGGGGGGGGGGGGGGGGGATACAAGCACACTACATACCGTAGGTGGATAATACCCACCGCGTCTAAGAAAAATTCTGGAAATTTACGATCGATACCAAGAAATGCTGAGCACTGTGAAAGGAAATCGATATGGTTCTATTCAAATGATTGGATTGTTCAGTGGATGAATACACTTTACTGTACTAGCAAATGAAAGTAAAACACAGTACAGTATGTACATGTGTGTACAGGACACTGTATAAGATTGTTTTTGATGGGTTATATTACTGCGTGACACACCCACTCACTTGAGGATCATACCCACTATGCTCTTACATCAGGTTAAGTTATATAAAAGGTACTTAAGATTGTAAAAGAAAATATGATAGAAGTTTAGAAAGCTATGATAGCAATGTTCTGTGATTGCTGAACAGGTTCCTCAAGTACAGTAGTACATGTTGTATTAATGTACTCGATACCTGCATATAAAATCATCTCATTAAATGTAATTTGAATTAAAATGTTCAGTTGGGTTTTCTATTGAAATCAATGCACACCAACTCCCAGCCAGCCTGTAATTCTACTGTACATCTAGCTCAGCTCATCGGCACAACATTGACTGATAAAACCTCTGGCCTCTGAGAGGTGATCCCTGTTTTCAATTATTTACTAGATGTAAATTTGAATTAGACAGATCTACTCAGAGACACAGTGAAGGATGTTAAGCTTGAAGGGACAAGAACCAAGCCATTATCATCGTCATCATTGGCTTATCAATATACCGAAAACAAAAGTTGTAAATTTAATGGCTTCTCTTTTATTGACTTAAATAACAACTTGTAATGATCTACTGTACTAAGAAAACAACCCTCCTTTCTGGGGAGATCAGATCCTGTGCTTGAGATCGAAACAAAGAAGTGCAAGAGCTAGGTGGATCAGTGTGACCCCAGATCACCCCTCCCCCACCCCACCCCCTCCTCTCACCGCCTTTCCCAGTTGAGATACTGTACCAACTACTTATAAATCCAATTAAAATTGTGTCTTTCCTTATATCAACAATAATATCTTTGATAACATCATCTCAAGGGTGCTACAAATTTGACAAAACATTTTAATAAACCTTCTTCTTCTTTTACGGTACAACCCTGCCAGTCTCATTAACCTAGAGTATTATCCCCCTATGGTACCAGTAGATCTAACAAAGCAAACTCCCAGTGCTTTGATCTAGTCTTACAAGTTATACCTGCCTACAATTTATTTCAGGTCAATTAAAAATCTTCCTTTTGATCTCTTTCATAAGTTTTAAAAGTCCTCTGAAACTATCCTGTGATGATGAGATTGTTATTTTCATACCAATCTTCCTTAAAAAATTCTCTTTGATCCAGTCTGTCAAGACTGGTCAATTAGCATTCCAATGTTATCACATCCACCAAGAGGATGAGGTAAACAGTATCCCAGGGTAACCTCTCACTAATTGTGACATTTCCCAGACCACCATAAAAAACAAAATATGAGTCATATAGGTCACCATCCTCTCAACTCTTGTCCATTGCAAGGCAGGCATACTGATCATCCATAAATTGTCATTCTCTGATAAAAGATTCTTTTTTAACTTTCTGAAGGGAGTTATCTTTTTTTAACTTTCTGCAGGGAGCTGAGGTGATGTCCTTCATTTAATATGTACATAGATGTATAGCATGCCCTGGACATCTATCTGGAGATTCCAACCATGCACAGTGAAGCTGTACACACATTGAAACTAGAGTACATACATCACATCAATGTGTTTGTCTCAATAATCAAAATTTTACCTTTAGTGTACAGAACAGTCTCCCTGGGAAGCTGAAGTCCCTTGTCAAGCAAATTTTGACAGCCTGGTTACAATTATTTTACTGACAGGAAGTTGTGTATATGTGTACTGTAGTCCAGCTAGTTTAGAGTGTATTGATAACTGTCTTGTAGGGAGTTTTTCAAATAAACATTGGTTGCACAAAAGTGATAAACCATTTTATCTTTAATATGTATTGTAAATAAACAATAAGATACTCACTGGGTAAGTATAAACAATTTAAACAGGGCAAATAAATATATCAGCTATCTAAATGTATTAAATTTGAACAAAAGTGGGATGTAATTCCTGGTTAACACAGGCTACTGTAAAATTATCTTTCCGAGTACTGTATACACCACACATACCCATAGTACATTTGGGTTTTACTGTGTAATGAATGGTGGTATCTGTAAAATGTCTGTCATTAAATGTATTTTTACAACATCTAACAGCTCAACAACAGAGGACTGAACATTTCTATGGTATGTACAGTATGCTTGACAGTACTGTAAGTGCTTGTTTCCTGGGCTGCTACTGTGAATGAATTGTCTCTCATGAATACAAACAAGATGATATATTTCTAATATTTCCTACAATTATTCTCTGAACTACATGAGATCCAGAGCTCCTGCAGGATCAATGGAGAGCTTAGATAAAAATCAACATGACTGTTAATTAGAAAGGCGGTCTAGGAGTCCAGAATGGCGAGACCTGCTATATTATCTTAACCTTTTCTGAAATAGATAATTTGGGTCTAATTTACCCACCAATTTTAACCCATTGAACACAATTTTTATTGTAAATATGTATGAATACACCAAGCTGAATTTCAACGTCATCTCTGATAATTTGGATTCACAAGTTGAACCGACTTTTCAAAATGATCAAGAAGAATGCAAGGTCCTCAGTCCCTTACATATTTTTTTATTTTATTATGAAGGACAGTCTAATCTCCCAATGTACCACACGTATAAACCCCAGCATTTGGCCTCCTTTTTGCTATATTATTTTCTTCCTTTTTTTTTTTTTTTTTTAAATCTTCTTTCTTTTCTTTTCAATTTTTCTTTCTTTTTTTCACTTTTGCTGTATTAGCCTTTTACATATTTATTTTAATACTTTTGAAAAATGTCGTTTTTTTAACCAAATTTTACCCAGACTTGGATCACACTCAGAAATGATATATTCCTCATTAACTGAACAACTTTCTTTTCAGTATCAACCGCAAGACCATTCATCATTCCTCCGGCTGCAATGTCAGAAAATCAATGAAGCCATGATTACAACATAAATCTTATATTCCCTTGCTCATAATATCAACCATCATTTCTGGAAAAAATTTGCATAATGTCAATTTGGACTGTACATAATGCTTCAAAGGTTATTACGAGGCAAACTCAGATTATAACACTTACAGTATAGGTGCCTATACCGTAGACCAGCTGTACAGTATAGGAGCCTATACTGTAGACCAGCTTGACAGTATCAGAGCCAATACAATACCGTAGACCAGCTTAAAGACAGTATCGGAGCCTATACTGTAGACCAGCTAAACAGTATAGGAGCCTATCCCATAGACCAGCTCTACAGTATCAGAGCCTTTACTGTAGACCAGCTCTACAGTTCACAGTTGTACAGTATTATATAGGTAGAGCTACCATGTACAGGTAAATATAGTCTGCACAGTTCTTCACATAAATTTGTCTCTGGCAGGAATAGACAGATACTGTACTGCATACCCTCAAGAACACCTCAATGTCCACAGCATTACCCAATGCACTACAGTACACTGTAAAGGTAAAACACAGTGCTAATACTGTGGGTCTGTATCAGGCATTGTACTTGCATGGTTCAATGACACTACACTAAGTTCCAAGTTACTTAGCATGGCTGTAGCACCTACCTGCTGTGTGGATCACTCAAAAAACCAAATCCGTGACAGATAAACATTTTTATTTCAGCTCAGATGAATGCAAGAAGGACAACCCACAATGCAAACAACTAAACAAGTACTTCACACCAACAAAACAAATGACTGTAACCAAGAATTGTCCCATATACACTATGGTTTCAATAATTCCAAGAAAGTGGTGTGAAATTAATCAGAGGAAAAAACTAACAAATATATTATAACAGGCAAAAACTTTTTCCAAGAGACAAAATGGACTGTTGTGATTTCATTCAATACTGTTAACAAAGGGAGCTTTGTTTTTCTTTAAATTGAACTACTGCATGCCCTTGGGCAACATACAGTATATGACATTTTAATTTCTTAATGACTAATGAGAAAAGTCTAGGTTTGTTTGTTCTTATCTGATGTTGTGAGCAATATGGGTGCTTTTACACTAGATCCTGTGCTAATGTTTCACTAATTTTGGACGAAAAAGTGAAAGCAGGAGCTGCCAATTAAAGCTTGATTGTGCATTATAAGTGATGGCAATTGATTGAAACTGAAGGCAGGCAGGAAGGACGGACTGAAAAACATGACCACATTGATCAGATTAATTTGCTGCATACATCACAGAATCGTCCAACAATAATGACTGATTCACTGGTTCAATCATTAATTTTATTTTTCTCTTCGCCACAGCAAGTTACATTTGAAGCACTTAATATTTTAACTACCATACAATAGAAGATAAATCATATACAGTAATCATAAAAAATAAATAATTAATAAAATAACATCGGTACAGTATTTACTGTACTGTAGATTTAAAGTACTTACTCGTGGGAATGAGAAATTTTACAAGTCAAAACTGCCCAATAGAAAATATCAATTCTTTTACAAAAATGATTAAGAGTGTAAAAGTAAGTTGGCTTGACATTTTGATACTACAGTAGTGCTCAGGATCTTCTTCAGAGGCTAAATGTAACAGTAGGGACAAAAACACGCACAAAATGATTATTACACTAATGAATGAAAACGGTTATATATGTGTATTTGGGAACTTACAATGTTCAGTGGTAAGCAAAGATATCCCCAATTAAAACCATTTCTCACCTGAGAGATGGAAATTATTATAATTATATGTAAATGTAATCCAATTCCCTCTGAATTTATATCTGAACAGATTTCAAAGAAGGTGTGAATACAAAGCACAGCACAAACAGGAACCTGAAATATTACGAGGGTCATACAATGTAATCAAAGTACATAAGATTTTTACCTTTTAAGGTTTTGTAACTTGTCATTCAGCCTCTGAAGAAGATACTGCTAGGATCGAAACGTCAGGCCCTCTTACTTTAAAACATTCTCTTACACAGGCTCTTTAGTGGATAAGCAGTTTGCTAACAGTTTTGTTTCATTTTAAGGTGTTTACCTGAATTAAATCAAGAGTTAAATAGATCGAAGGTGAGATTTAACAAGATTCATTCAAATAGCAAGCTCCCAAGCTTTACGTAACAGCTCTATTGTAGGGCAGTGTTCTTTCGATAAAGTGTGTTGCCCACGGATACAACGTGATGATCTGGCCAAGACTCGAACCTAAATCCTTAGATCACTGGTTCATCGCCTAAGCAGTCATTTTACCAGCTGCTACTATCCACATTTAACAACAATTATTAGGCTAGTACTTTGTAATTATGCATATCTCTGCAAACTGTGCATGACCTAATGTACTAGTTACTGTTCAGTAGTCAAAACCATGCACTCTGTGTTTGTTTTAACAAACTGAATACTGTGAGGTCACACCAAAGTTTGTTTATTTAATAAGGAAACATGCAGGGAATGATTTATTTGGTTGGATGATTATGACATCCTATCACATACAAGCTCAAATTACACATTTTAACAACAACAACCTAATTAGCTCAACAATGTTGACCACTAAAATCATGCATGAATATGTATGTAGGCAGGGCCACATCATATTGATTAATTTCCTTGTAATTAGAACTACCACAGAAGGAAAGCTCTTCTTTTCGAAAAGTAATTTAACCTTTCGTGACAAAGTAAAGAAAAGAGAAAGGGTGATTACTGACATGCTGATCGTGATTAAGGCTATGATTATTACACTACGGTGGGAATTACAGCTCAACTCTACCGTACTGGGTACCGCACAGTCTTTGTTGAAAGCTTGCTATTGTATGTACTATACCTCATCATTAGTTCCAGAGCCTGTGGTTTCACAATTCACAAAACATTTTCAGTAAACAATGGCTCCAACAGAAATAAGCAGTTCAATAGTTACAGTAATAGTACAGATTTCCACAAATTGTGATTCCAACACAACAACCCCTAATCCCCTGCCTGGGTGAATGGGTGTATATTTTTGATGATTTAATTGTGGCTAAGGGTACTGTAACTTTAAACAGGACAAAGGGTACCACATTTCCAAACACTAGGAACGCTGCACTATAATGTAGTCTCTGCTTTCTTGTAATTACTTAGTACAATGTAAATGAAACTTAGCACCAACAAATTACTGCCTACAGTTTCTGCTAATGGTACGCACATCAGGAAATCCGCTTTTGTACAGATAGACTCATGCTAATCTTCAACTACAAGAAGAAAGTGAAAGTTTGTGGGAGAATTATTAATATCAAAGACTATAACGAGGGTATCTTGTCTATATACCATACATTGATATGAAATTAGATTACAAGTACTTTGTTTTTACTGCAAACAGTACAGTGCAATGACATGTAGACTCTGAGATCCATGACCAACAAACTTTTAAGGAGTTGATAATTACAGTCCTATTCTCATTACTAAACTTGCATACCACTTTAATACTTCAGCTCAAATAAATTTCAATAATAAATTTATAGCAAATTAGCAATATTACATTTTCAATGATATATGCATTGACATTGAGCCTTTTTGGATTTCTCCACACCTATGGCTCAGTTAAATTCAGGAACACCCACTGGATTTGAAAATTCCCAAACAGCAAACCGAAAGAGCTAACCATGTTGTACATGGAGAATGGTCTTTGACAAAAACAAAAAAGTTTTAGGATTGAACTTGTTTCAAGTCCACCACCACATGTGGCAGCCAAAGCAACATTATTGAACAGTCCTTTCACAGATGATCTTGATCAGGTGATCTGATCCGGATTTGATCCTCAGTTCAAATGTATCTTATTCCCAGTGTAAAAGCTACACTCACGATCTGACCCTAAAAGTTTAATCCTCCTTTGTGAAGGAGATCAGATCAGAAAAGATTGGTGGATCACCCGAGATCAAGATGACCTTCTGTACTATATATATATATATATATATATGATGTCATATGATGTCGTCATGACCTTTTTCTTGCCGTAGAGACGAGACCAGCTGATACAAGGGTGCATACAACTACTAAACATGTGAAAACATCAATGTGACATTAAAAATTGCTGTGTTCAACGTACAGTAACTTCTGGCTTGTCAACTGCCCGTTGTGGTATAATAGCCCACGGACTCTCAGAAGATCTGATGTGAACATGTATACATCAAAGATTTGAGTGAAATATTTGTGGTTTTGTAAACACACTATTAAGATCGGAAGATATTTCTAATACACTTACCTGAATACATACAGTAGTACATATTTGATGATAGTTAAACCATTAAAACCATTCGAAGATGTGATTAGATAACGTACGTTCAAGTACCTGCTTGACATTTAGCGACTGTGTTTAAATACCACTCATGGCAACTGTTGGGTTACAGTTTAGATACATACACAACCATTGTATTCATTTTGTGAGGTGGCTGCCTCTGTTCTTGCGACCGCCTTGCAGAAAAATTGGCTGTGAATGCTAAATTATATTGCAATGTAATCATTTTAGTTCTTCTGCCTATTTAACATAGCATTTTTATCTGCTATTGTTAGGATGATTGACATTCAGGTCATAAACAAAATAGGTGACCACGCACACAGCCTCCCCCCTTCCACCCCCCCCATCAGGTTTGCTCACACCCTCCAGTGTCACAATCCAGTTGCCTCCCATCACACGTAAATCCCGGGGGAACCCTGCATAACATACATACAAGACACACAGTTACGATGATAAACCACTGTACTGTAACAAATTCTTGTGGTAATCACTAAGTTCAATTGAATCACTCCTTCAAAGAGGCTGATCCCACAACTGTGGATCCTCCAACTTGTAATTCAGAGTCCATATACAGAACAGAACTATTTCTTGGCAAGACGTGACACATGTACCAAAAGTCTGTATCTAATAGTAGGTCTATGTTAAAGATTAGATGATGTAGAAAGTGTGCTGTACACATTGACATACATATTGTGTACATGTATGTGAGCTGTATACAGAGGCAGAGCGTCCATACAGTCAGAGGGGGCGGATGCCCCCCCCCCTGAAGGACTCAAATGGACTGATGGCGCCCTTTTCAGCTTTTTACCACTTTTTAATTATTCGCGATTATTGACTTTTTTATTGCGCTCTCAAATATCTATTGACATTTGTCACATTTTGTTGCTGGGCAATTCCAGGCCAGAGGAGACAAATTCATCATAACTAAAATTGAGCAACTGCTATGGAAATTGGTATCAAATTGAAGCTAAAAGTGTGAATTTTTAAGATATGTGTTTTATTTCCCCATAATTTTTACATAAACTACCCAAAATTAGGGATTATGTGAAAATAGGCAATTTTAGAAAAAAAATCACCATTAAAATTAGCTTAAAATTAATCCCCACAAATCACCCCTGTAACAATAAAAGTGGTGACTTTAAATACTGATGGATAGTATGAGACTATGGCTAAGTGTATCAAGCCATTTTAGGTGGTTTGCATGTTGTCATGCATCGGTGCACACACATAAATGTTGATTTGCTGAAAAAGTGTCACACTGTAACCGAAAAATGCCATTTTTGCTTAATATAAAAAATTGGAATTGAAATCAACTGATTGTTTTTCTCAAAATCAACTGTGTAGGCACTTATTAAATCCACATGATAGTTTTACTGTAGTAGACTCTGGGTGGGAATAATGGGAAAATGAAATGTGTCACACTGTAACTTTTTGGTTACAGTGTGACATTTTTTTGGTTACAGTGTGACTGTGACAGCAACAGTGTGTTTCTATAGGGGAAACCAGTATTCAATTGAGAACCTTTCATCTATTACATCTGTGACATGAAGTATACACCTGGGTCCCCATTAGGCTTGGTGGCATGGTGATATTAATTTATTGAAAGCTCAGTCCTAGATAATTCTTGCTGCAATTATAGAGAATCACTAAAACTTTCATATCATCCAGCAAGACGAGATCCAGAGTGCGCACTGGGCCCATTCATAAGTTACACTGTTCACTGCATACTGTGCAGTCTTATGTCATGGTGAGCAATGACCTGGTGCATGGGAAGTTTGCCGTTGTCACATTCCTGGATAAGATCATCAACGATGTCATGATACAGTGCCCCAATCTGAAGTCACTGTCATTCTTCTCAGACGGAGTGGCCAGCCAGTTCAAACAACGGTATCTCTTCGATCGTGGCAGAGCGTCCATACCCCCCCCCCCCTTGACGGACTCAAATGGACTGCTGGCGCCTTTTTCAGCTCTTTACCACTTTTTACTTATTCGCGATTATTGAATTTATTGCGCTCTCATCTACATATTGACATTTGTCACATTTTGTAAGTGTAATTTGGCGATGACACCTATTTATTCTTCGTTTATCTGCAAATTAGCCAGGCCCGGAAAGGGTCATTTCTGGCGATCTAGGGAGTATCTTTACTCAAAAAAATTTCTGTACGCTACATGCCAACCTGTGGTGGCGCTCCACATAGAAAGTGTCGAAAGCGCGCCTACAGACCATTCTCGCCCCTCCTGACCAATACCCCTAGCTCTGCCACTGTCTTCGATAACATCACCCACTTCCGAGAGACATACTGTATGGAGTTCAAACATCATGGAACTTTTTTGCCACAAGCCATGGCAAGGGTGTGGTCCATGGGATCGGTGGTCAAGTAAAGCGGTTAGTGTGGACAGCCATGAGAAATGGCGCACATGTGCATGATGCCGAGTCATTTGCGGAGGTAGCAGCAGCTAAGGCGAAGGCAATAAAAGTGATCTTTGTCCCTTCCCAAAAAGTAGAGGATGCTAAGGAAGCTTTAGATAACCGATGGGCAGATGTATGTCAGTCCACTTCCAACAACCCATACTACCCACATTGTCATCGCAGTCAGGAAACACTCCACAATCAATCAAGCTCGAGGACTTTGTGTTGGTTGAGTATATGGGAGCAAAGAAAACCTCTGGCAGATATGCCTATGTTGCCCAAGTTCAAGAAGAACATGTGGATGATGGTGTGGTAGAGTTTTGTGTCACCCACTTGCACAAATATGAAATATGACAGCATGGGATTGATCTTTGTTGCTAAGGTTCATATGGATAAGCATGGATAGGTAGCTATTTCCCAAATCACAAGGAAATTGCCGTCACCCACAATGGATAACCGTGAGAGATACCACTTACAGGATCCTATTCATGAGGCCAACTGAACAGATATCGTCCTGTCTTGAATTTGCATACAAACAATATGCAAGTGTAACCTGTAATTCCTAGTTCATGAGACCGTAATGGGATCACTTATAGATGTTATAATATCAGAATGATTTGTCTATACTGATTAAAATTAGTTTAATTAGAAAAATTAATATCAAAATTAATACTATTTTCAGGAAATTTGAAAGCTTCTAGTCAGATTATAACACTAGCAGTTCCTTCTTTATTGACAGATTTTCATTTTATCTTTCAATTTTATTATTACCTACTCACACTTGTTTCTAGGGAACATATAACTTGATGTTTCATGCTTTTGTGACATACATCTTGTGTTGCAACGTTTTGTCACACTGTAACCGTCACACTGTAACCATGCATTGATATAGTAATGATATAATATTTCAGGTTTTAATGGTCAGTCTGTCAATTTGCTCATATCACATGATAGTTAAGACTATGTTGGATAAAATGTATGTATTTCCAATTTGGGTACACTTTTAATTTCAGAGGGTTTTAAGGAAGGGTATTTTGGTGAAAAACCTAGGTATTTTTCATGTCACACTGTAACCGAAGCATATTTTTATTAATATTCAAAAATTGACATTGAAATCTCCAAAAAATTATGCATGTTTCAAAAGTTAATTGTTGCCCCTTTTGCACTGATAACCTATTCTGAAGATATCCATTCAATATTCTGAGAAAAAACAAATTGAAATGATTAAATGTGTATTTTTTGTCACACTGTAACCGTGGAATTGCCCTGCAGTGTAATTTTCTGACAAATGACCAATACCTGTAGCTCCGCAACTGGCTGTATATATACATGCCCTGCAGACTGAGAGCAAACATACAGGTCTGCAATGCAGACTTATTTTTCAAGAGTGGCATTTATTTGGTTTGATTTCCTGCTTACAGATCAGTAAATTTCAATGTGCATCAAAATTCCAAGCTATCCTGGTTTTGACATACATACACTGTAAGTGTTCATCATGATTTCAATTTTTACCACTTGAGTGCTTGGAAGCAACCACGATAACTTAAGCCCATATGTGCCCCATATGTCACATAATGGTGGGTTGACACTTAACTACAGGTTATTACTGCTAGCTGCAGACAATATAAACTACTAAGTCTGTACATTACACTACACGTAAAAACATCACAGGTTAGAAACCATAGTCTCAGATATTAAATTGATCCAGGTTTTCTGTATTTAGTTTACTCTGCAGGAATAAATGAGAAAACATGTCTGGATAAACCAACCTGTCAGTAACTCTATAACATGATCGGTATTTTACATCTAGGTTCAGTGATCATCTACGATGATGTTGATAATGTCATGTACCATGATGTAAGTTCGCCACATATATACTGTGTATATATGTCAGGGAACACTTTATCTGGTATCACATATGAAGCAAAATACTATGCAAAATACTATGCAAAATACTATGCAAAATACTATGCAAAATACTATGCAAAATGCTATACAAGTGCAAAGATGTATATAGTTTTTGTACACAGGAACCGTAGTATTTTGTAGAGGAACATTCAGAGCCTTCAAAACTTCTGCTATGTGTTTAAAGGCATTGAACACTCGCCCGAAACCGTGTGCCGCGCTCTGAAAAAGTTAACTTTCAGTTGCTTGCAAGTGACGTTTTGTTCGTGTCGCTACAAAATGCAGACAGTACAGTAATGAAATGTGATACCTAAATCTTTAGCTGGACCTGAGATGTCCGATCGCTTGTTTGTACACTGTGCTGTGCGTATTGACCGCAGCTGTGTGTACTCACTGTACACTGGTGTCTAATTACCGAAGCTGTGTGAGTATTTTCTGGGATCGAAGGTGGTGTCTAACACTTCTGTTACACCTCATTCGAAACTAGGTCAGATTACCAGCATTAGAAGTTTCTTTTTGCGCGAGTCTGCACACCCTTTAATACCAACTTGGAGCACTTTATACTAAATTACTCCATGTATACATACATGTATGTGTCTATGTAGACATACTATGTACGTTAAACAAAGTGTGTTATCATACTGTAGTTGAGGCATACCATGCATTCATTCTATGTATACTGTACATGTGTGTATAGCCCTATCAGCTGACCTGTCCTGAGATTTTGTCAACCCCTGCTGACATGTACAGAAAGCTCTTTAAAAGATTGAAAATGGAGATTTCAAAACTATGCCAATAAAGTGATCACACATTGGTATAGGATTTCATCCTTCAGGCAACAGGAGAGGGTACAATATCTGGTATGGAATTGATAGGATCATAGATGCCCATATTAGGTACAGTAATTTACTGTGCATAAATAGTAATGCATTCCTATCCCTTCTGTTCAATGTACAATGGTTGTACAGTACATTAGAACTGTGTTACATAGCACTGTACTAGATGCTATAGTTATTACTACTGTACTACACTATTCTGTACATTCTGTACTGTATTGCATATATTGGTCTGTACTGGAACTGCTTTGTTAATGCACCCTCACTCTGTATTTTACTGTACATTGTAACTTTGGTAATTCTGAATTGCTGGCCAGTCCCTGTATGGTACGCCGTACGGTATCCATGGCAACATTATTGCTAATTTTAAAATGCTAAGAAAGAATGTTTTTACAATCTCAATCGATGTAGATATATGCAGATAGTCTACTGTACTTTTAAGGGGTGCTCACGACGTGACCTACTGGCATATAATCTGGCCTGCAAAAGATTCCTATCCAGTAAGGTGGTTAAATCAGCCCAACAAAGCTTGCACAAAAAAGCCTTTACAAATAGTAATAAAGTGAGTACAAAGCCCCCATCCTACACTACAAATTGCATGTACAGTATACCTGTACAATGACATTTTAACTAGTCATTTGATACTTGATGTACGTACACAGTTTCTTATTAAGAACCCACCATCTAGCAGCGTATATATATCACAATATCATTTACCAAGAATCTCCTCTTGAAAAAGTGCAGCATTTATTTTTTTAAAACAAAATATATTTACAATCCAGCAGAAATGCACTCCTTATCAACGAGGTCCTTATAGAACCTCCTGCTTCCTACTGTATGAAGGTCTTTATGTGAGCAGTGGCAAATTGCTTCAATACTTATAATAACTAAGCCAAATATATAATTTTAACTTGATACCTACTGACTGACTGGGTCACAAAAACTGTTCAATCGGTCCCAGGATTTTTTTCAATTATTTCATGTATAGTTTTCGTAGCTTGCCGATGTCTGTAGTCAGCGCAAGCTTTCATGCATTCTGATTGAGTATCGATTCTGCGGGTCTGGTGGGTCGCGGCTCAGTCTTCATAAAAGATCCTGGGACGTGGGCCCTAGAGTTTTCTGACCACTGGTATATAAAATGTACATCAAACTTAATTTTACATATATACATTCGTGATTCGTCCTTCATAACTAACACATGAACCTGTGTAGAGTATGTTTAATAAAAAGTATATATTGCTAAATTTGGACAGTAAGATGCTGCCTCAAGCATACATTCTGTATACTTTGTTAGGGATAAGCTGGGGGATGAGGTTGGGGGGGGGGGGAACACTAGCACTTTACATCATCAAAAGGTCATCATTTTAGGGGCACTGTGGCATTTCCCTAACGGTACAGTCTACTCAGATTGTGCATGTAGTATCACCAGAAATGTCAAATCTTTGTGATCACATTCTGAATAGTACTGTATCTTATTTAATTTAGTAAATTTTAAGGGAGACAATGTACATGAATGACTTCGATGTAAAATTTATTCCCATCCTATCCCTCCCACTCTCTGACCGACCCCACTTCATTTCCCTTTTATTTCTTTGGTCCTAGGTACACTCTTCTCCTCATAGGTAGATCTACTCCCAACGCCCCCTTCTTTGGCCTCCCTTGTTAACTACTTTTATTATTTCTTTGCCCATAGGTTCACATTCTCTGTCATAGGTTGACATTCCCTTCCTCTACCCCCTTCTCTGGCCTACCTCGTTAAGCATTTAATTTCTTTGCTCAATGCAGTTTACACAAACTCCATTTACTATCATATTGTAATGACCACAAACCTTAGCAAGGTAACAAGCCACTTGCAATACAATCAGGTGGGACAGATGCCCCTCCCCCCCCCCCCTGACGGACTCAAATGGACTGCTGGTGCCCTTTTCAGCTTTTTACCACTTTTTACTTATTCACGATTATTTACTTTTTTATTGCACTCTCATCTACCTATTGACATTTGCCACATTTTTGACACCTATTTATTCTTCGTTTATCTGCAAATTAGCCAGGAGAGGGTCATTTCCAGTGATCTAGGAAGTATCTTTACTCAAAAAATTGTCTGTACGCTCCGCGCCAACCTCTGGTGGCGCTCCGCTTAGATAGTGTCGAAAGCGCCCCTACAGACCATTCTCGCCCCCTTGACCAAAACCCCTACAGTAGCTCCGCCACTGAATAGAATTTATGTCAGAATTCAAGCACAAATGTACTGTATACATGTACATAGTACAGCTACTATAGCTCATGTCAGTGCATTCTTCACTTATCTCTATTCACCCCTTTCTTATTTATCCTTTTCTTTTCTATCATTTTTTTTTTCTGGACATCCTGTCTCTTTCTTGTCTCCTATTTTGCGATTATTTGCTTTTTTCTTCTTCTTTTTTTGGGGGGTCACTAACCTTGTTAACAGTACCTCTGTTTCTATTGCCTTTTGGAAATTACGCTCCTTTTCTACTGTACTGTGCGATAATTTTTTTTTCTTTTTCTGTACGATAATTGAGATATAAATTTTAACTGAGTTGAATAGTACTAGACCAGTCTATACAAATACCACTTTGCTATGTGACTGTATTGACCATATCAGTCTAGCTACTGTACTGTACCAAACAGCAGGTGTTCACTTACACTTACTGTAGCACCCACAAAATTAAACCTGAAGCCAAAACAAACTTATAGGACAATTGATTAAATGGTCAAGGACGGTTCTTCTTTTAATGCACTGTATTTCCTGTGAGGAAGGGATTCGTTTCAGGATCTTAACAGCAAGAACTTAAAAAGTGTTTTGAGGAACTTCTGATTGTCTCTTCCTTTCAAAAATACTAATTAATGGTTTAACACAATTATGGTTCATTTTCTTAATGTTTCCAACACAAATCTCCCAGGTCATGAAAGCTTTCAGATGGTCAGGACCAAAATAATGTTCATCAGGAAAACATTTCTCCAGTATTAGTAGGCTATAGCATTTATTTTAACACAGGAACAAAAGTACTTCATAACAGACAAATTCAGAGCTTCTTCAAAGCTGCTACACTAAACTTTTTCCTGTTAATGCTAAAATGCAATCAAATTTGCTAAAAATCACAACATAGGTCGGGACGAGACTTGCTTAGACATCTTCCGTCTTACCAACCTTCTTACACTGCACAAGTTGGTTCTCTTAAACACTGCAGTGAATATTTTTGTTTTGTTGTTGGCTAACCCATTTGATGGCACATGGAATGTTATATGGTCTTTGTGAACATTGGCCTCCGTAAAATTTATCAACTGCAACCTTAGTTCACTTAGCATCTCATAGTTACAATGGATTATACCGTCCTTCCTGACATTTACTGTTTTGGACTGTATTCTTCCAATGAGTCAAGAACACTAGAAATTTAGTGAAAGGCCAAACCATGGTAACTGCAATTATTTCTGTCTGAAGAGCAAAGAATTGTGAGCTCACCTAGCCCTGACCAATTCAGTTGAACAACAGTAGACTAAGACTGGAGTAGACTAAGTAATTATGTGTTACTGTTAGCACCACACCCAATATGACATAAAAACCCAAATCATTATGAAACTGTTATTCGACTCTTCTGGAAGTAGGCTGTGTTACAACTGAAGTTACGACTAGGCCTGTGACCTACAGTTACGGGTAGGCTAGGTATATTTTGCTGTTTATATCTGTACAGTTGGGCTGGGACATAGGGACTAGCCTAACTTAGACTATCCATGTAAGTTGCTTACCTACAATACGCTTTACTTTAGGCCTGAAGTAGATTTAGCCTGATTCACGTTAGGCCTTTGACGTACCGAACCAACACAGTGAAGCCTATTATTACTATTAGTATTACTATTAGGTCATAGCTAATCCTACTTTCATTCCAAAATCTACGTTGCCTACATCGGAGATTATTTACCTGGGTATAAGATTGGGGAGCCACGAACAATGGAAACACCAAGTTCAAAGAACGATGTTGTTTATGTACTTACGGTAACTTCGAAAGTTAATCCAGCATTTTCTCCTAGGCTAGTCTCGTTGTGGCCGTCAGTGATTCCGTCGCCGGTTCCGTGCCCGCTTACCGTACGTGGTTTCGTCGTATGATGCGTACGTTTGGAAGTCATAAGCACAGTGTGGAGAATTGACTCAAGTTACTGACCTAGGCTTGTACATGTTGACGTCTGTTTTGGTCGACCTAGACAGCAAGCAGTACAGTGAGCAGGCACCACAGTCGACTAACAAAAGTTTAAACACGCCCTCAGTTTGGCTGTCATACTTTTCAAGGCGTCTCCCTAAACAACTGGAATTGAAATGATGGTAGGGACTGTGTTTTGTATATTGCTTGTTTTCCATACGAAACCCTAATAAAATTTAGGGGGGCGGTGATCCTTTAAATAGCCCCAGCGTTGGCACAGAGCTATCCCCGTGATAGGCGATTAGCATGCGACGTTAGGGGAGGCAAATACTCGGAGAGTTAGAGAGGGGTAAGTTTATCGTACAAATGTCCAAAGAATGCGCAGCTTAACTCCAACTTTCCGCCCACTCCCACCTTTCAAGGGATTATTACCATGATACAACAATGATATTGCTAATGCATTTTACCAACTCCTCTTTTTTGTATTATCTGTTATTTAAATCATGTATGTGCTAACGTGAGAATGGGTAAGTTATGAATTTAGAAATACATCGAATATAATTTTGTATGTCCGTTCAAGGATGGAAATAGAAGGGGATGACTGAGGTGCTTTGCACATATAATAGAAAATTGTCGAGAGGTCGATGTTGCGCCGACAGTCGGGTCACTATGACGTTACAAGTTTATTTAATGTTTTTAGCCGTAAGGTGGGCTGGCGCCGGGCGGAATGGGAATTACACTTACCTACATTTGTTACTAATGGCTACTTGACTGGTTATATCGACCGTGTTAATATATTGAGAGGGCGGCATATACGTTCATAGCCATGGGCGGGATTACGGGGGGGCAAGAGGGGGCATTTGCCCCCCCACTTTTTCCCAGACCTTAGTTCACTTTCTTGTCGTTTTTGCAGACAAATGTGCACAACCCTAATCGAATTATTCCCCCACAACAGCTCTATCAAATAGGCCTATTTGTTTCGAATCTAAGTCGAATTTGTGTTTAACATCGTAACATGAAACATGCAGAATAACTGGAGCTGGAGCTAGGATATGGTTCGCAGCACAGGTTACGAATCCTGGAGCTAACAAACTAGCGATTCAATTCTGCATGTAATGAATCCCCGGCATGTGCTACAGTGCTAGCTTCAGGAATTGATTTTCAACGTTGCTGCTCTACTGAATGCGTTGAATAACTAAATCCAGAGAAACGATTTACGAAAGCCAGATTTTCATATTGGATATATCAATAATTAAATTAAATACACTGAGACATGAACCCCCCCCCCCCAGTGTCATTCAACAATATGCAATGGCAACCAATGCCGATGTAATTTCTTTACTGCTCGAAATCCTGGAATGATCAGTGGCGGAGCGTCCATACAGTCAGTGGACTGCTGGCACTCTTTTACTTTTTACTTATTCGCTATTATTGACTTTTTTTATTGCGTTCTCATCTACCTATTGACATTTGTCACATTTTGTTGGTGTAATTCGGCGATGACACCTATTTATTCTTCGTTTATCTGCAAATAAGCAAGGCCCGGAAAGGGTCATTTCCGGCGATCTAGGGAGTATCTTTACTCAAAAAATTTCTGTACGCTCCGCGCCAACCTGTGGTGGCACTCCGCTTAGATAGTGTCGAAAGCGCCCCTACAGACCATTCTCGCCCCCCCCCCCCCCTGACCGATATCCCTAGCTCCGCCACTGGGAATGATGCATGCAAATCGAATAATGTAAATTACAAATTGGCACTAACACAGTAACACATTAAATCCATTGTTACAGTATACAGCACTCGGCAGTTTCGGTAGGGGGGGGGGGGGGGGGGGGGTAAAGGTATGTTCAGCTCCCAAATATTTGCCAAGTGCTCCAAGAAGTGGGTGCTGAACATATTCTTGATCGGTCCAATTCACAATATACTAATAATTTTAGGGGGAAAGCGGATTTTACGATCTAAGGGTACCTTTCATCGAAAATTTCGACGCTCCATGCCAACCGATGATGGCGCTCCGCTTAGATAGTGACGTATAACAAAAGTTGTACATCACCATCTTGACCATATGTTTTACTATCAATCCTCTTCAAATTTTTAAACGAAAATTAACTATCTAGATACAACTGCAGACATGAGATCCACATTTCAAGGATGGGTACATGCAGCTTAGAGCACTCGGGAAGTGCCGTTTCCGGCCGTCTGGAGGGTTTGTAAAGCCAAAAAATTTCTTGTACGCTACGCGCCAACCGATGGTGGCGCTCCGCTTAGATAGTCTTGCTGGCAGGTTTGCCCCCCCACTTTCACAACTCAAATCCCGCCCCTGTTCATAGCTCATATTTAAATCATGACTTAGATTCCCGCTATGATTGTTCAACGGGCCATGCTGAACTTGATGATCATAGGTATAACCTTGAGTTTAGAAAGTCATCCTCATTATGTTCTTATTATTTGTAATATATCAAATGGCAATATAATAATAAAGGACTTGAATAGACAGGGCAATTTAAATATCATCTTAATATTCATCGAATTAATTATTTCCGTTAGCTTCCCTGCTGATCATATTGCACGACGGCATGGCAAATTTAGAACGGGATTAATCCTGCGCTGAATTGTGTCAGCTGATGTTACCGTTCTCAATCCAGTAAATCGAAGGTCGTCAACAAAGGGTGATGAAATTAATTAGCCACGAATTACAAAGGTTTGGTTTATGATCAAGAGAAAACGTTACAGCCTCGATTCGTGGGACGCATAACTTTATGTGCATGATTAACAGGCGCGTATCCAGGATTTTCAAACCCGGGGGGCGCGAATTACTATCTAAGCGGAGCGCCACCATCGGTTGGCGCGCAGCGTACAAGAAAATTTCTTGTTTTGAAACCCCCCCAGATCACCGGAAACGGCACTTCTCGGCTTGAAATGACCAACCAGATGTACACTTTTTGCCTGAGAACCAGGTATTTCCTAATAGTTTTTTTTTTCCATCCATAACCTTTTTGAAGTTTGTCAACCCGGCACACATCATGTTCGACCTGATGGCATCTCCTGTGGGTCTTTGCTTTTGTAGGTGATTCTACGTCGCTGCCCACAATACCCGTCAGCCCCACTTTTCAAGGTTTTAAGCCCCATATTTGTTCAAAATTTGAAAATTCACATTTCTCGTGAATAAACTCACTTCAAAACATACCCATAATGTTGTACAAAATTTCATCTATGGACAACCAATATAGAAAAACTTCCTTGAACCCCTATAACAGACCGGTCAAAATTGCACGAGTAGAGGGAAGTGTGATGCAGAATGTTGGTCAGAAATTTTCGAAAATTCAGACACAGTTAATTTATCGGTGTAGAAACATTAAAACCTCTTATAACGGCTATTATAAAACTTGGTTGAAGGAAATGAAAAAATAGCAGATATTTCCGAAACCGAACACTACACACATAGGCGTAGGAGGCGCGGCGGCAGTGGCGGAGCTAGGGGTATTGGTCAGGAGTGGCGAGAATGGTCTGTAGGAGCGCTTTCGACACTATCTAAGCGGAGCGCCACCACTGGTTGGCGCGTAGCGTAAAGAAAATTTTTGAATAAAGATACTCCCTAGATCGCCGGAAATGACCCTTTCCGGGCCTGGCTAATTTGCAGATAAACGAAGAATAAGGTGTCATCGCCAAATTACACCAACAAAATGTGAGAAATGTCAATAAGTAGATGAGAGCGCAATAAAAAAGTCAATAATCTAGAATAAGTAAAAAGTGATAAAGAGCTGAAAAAGGCGCCAGCAGTCCATTTGAGTCCGTCAGGGGGGGGGCATCCACCCCCCGACCGTATGGACGCTCCGCCACTGCGCGGCGGGGGTGCAGCCCCTAATTCGCCATTACTAACGTAAAAGAGAGTTTTGACATAATTGGACCTCCATGCTTTTTATACATTTACATGAGACATGTCGTTGTTTACATTAGCATCCCGCGAAATACTGCGCAATTTGAATCGACCGTACGGTACATGATGGCATGCGATGTAATAACCGATGCTTGCTTATATGATATTGTCATGGACACGTTGAACGCGCGCTCCGCGCGCGAAAAATTTAGGTTATTTTTTCAGGCAAGTCGGACAGTTTTGAGGCTTTTCATCCTGGAACGCCATTTTCATGCTCACTGATATGATGTGATATCTGCTGTTTGCGTTACAAATTCGAACAGGCGCGTAGCGAGGAATTTGCCAAGGGAGGGGCGAAGCCTGTAGGCAAATTATCTAAGCGTAGCGCCACCATAGGTTGGCGCGAAGCGTACAAGAAAATTTTGGCCGAAAATGCCTCCCAGATCGCTGGAAATGGCACTACCCAGGACCATTTGTTAGCGCGAAGCGTACAAGCAAATTTTGGCCGAAAATGTCTCCCAGATCGCTGGAAATGACACTTCCCAGGCCTTGTAAGTTGCCTCTAAGCACTTTCTATTTTGAAATTACTTAGCGGTATCATTTAAAAAAATGCTGAATGGGGGGGGGGGGGCGGGCGGTCGCCCCCATCCCAAAATGCGTCATGTTCCCCGACGACACGGTCGAGTTCGAGACCAGCCACAGTTGGTTTCATAGCACAATTCTACACACGCGTTATGATAGACCATATATAGTACATATATAGATCATTAGTGAGAGAGGAAAATGGAAACGTCAAAAAATGGAGTTGTCGGTGTAAGGGGTAGGGTGAGTCACACTTTTACGAAATCATTGATCCGTCACTGGCTACCCTTCAGCGCTGTAATTATGTCACTGTTCCTTTTTCTCTCCCCGGTGTCTTCGCGTTTTTCTTTTACTCCCTCCTTTTCTCCTTTTTCTCTCTTTCTTCTTTTTCTTTTCCCTTCCTTCCTCTTCTCCTCCTCTTTTTTCCCCTCTTTTTTCCTTTTTTCTTCTCTTTTTTTTCTCTCCTCTTTTTCTTACCCGGGGGGCGCGCGCCCCCAACGCCCCCCCCCTGGATACGCACCTGATTAATTAAACAGGTAAGAAGTAACTGTGTGCAATAATTTCTACCTCTAACCTAGCTTGAATGTTCTCCGGTATGATGTGACGTGAAAATAATATGGATCTCTAAAAATAACTAATCAAATAGAATCCAACGCCAAATGCAGCTTAAATGATAAACTTGAACAAACAAAACTATCAATTTACCTCCTCACTGCATAACCACCCTTAAATGCCCCTGTCTTGATAATACGCACCAGTTGGCAAGGTAGGTGGGTGGGGGGGGGGGGCTATACTTAAATCCTTCCGTGTTGTTAATACGCACCAGTTGGCTAGGGAGGAGGTGGCGGGGTGGCATAACCAGCCATTCCGCAAAACTACAGGAAAAGACGTTGGAGGAAGCAGTATATATGGAGAGGGCCCGATAGCTGCTATAAGTGGGCGAGAGAACTTGGAACCAGGGAGATACATGGGTGTATAACCACATTCGTATACGACACATGGATATAGTCCTACAATGTGCAGTGATTTATAGCTACGTATTGACCAACATTGAACCTTATACCGACCAGCACCAATCAGAAGTTGATACTTTTCCAATCATGCAGCTCTCGTGTATATGATTGACATAACCAGTTGTACGTGTAAATACGAATAGAAACGGATCGCGCCAAGTATTGGTTACGTATGCACTATGGCTTGATACGACTTGCTGCGGGTTGGTACGGCTTCGCGAGGATTGCTACAAATCGAGGCGTCCGACGCTTGGGACACGTATGTATGTATGTTTTTGTATGTATGTATTTCACATCCTCCTGTAAGCAGGAACTCGCGAAGAAGCCATCATTGGCTTATCAAAGACGCAAGCTGACCGAAGTCAGTCTGTTAGATTCATATTTAACGTACATGATTATGAATTGCCAATTGTCAACAACTCTGTAACTGGACTGTATACATTAATCTTGGGGTGAATCGAACTTGGGACCTAATGATTGAAAGGCACCGGCGTTAACCACTGAGCTAACATTCCCTACTTTTTGTGGTGACACGTGGTGACGCTTGTCCAACTGTTCAATCATTCTGCGTTTCTCCATCGATCAGAGCACATCTCCACATCACCGCAGTTCATCATACCAACAAAGAAGAGGAAGGCGACAACCAAGAGCCCAGCATTAGCAGCTAGTACAGTGTCATCAGAGGCTGGATGCAACGTTTAATCTAGACCTGCATCCAGATCTGCATCTCCTGCTGGACATGTTTCCAAAGGTCCTTCAAGGAAGCAAGCCTTGGTGTGAAAATGAATGATTGCATCGGGTGAAAGGTCCTTTTTTTATTACTGTATACCAATGTTATGGGTATGATTAGCGGTGCCCTACCCAAAATTTTGTTGTTTGTTTTGGCGTTCAATAGCGCGTATGGTGGGCGGAGCCTCAGCGATTGATTAACATGTGCCTTAACTCGTTACAACTAAACTAAAACTGGTTTTTCCTCTCTCCGTCTCACAGGTAAGATGATGCTTAAATCCCTTTCATGTGAATATGAAAGTATTACTAGGTTGTTGATTAAATATTTGTCGTTATTAAAAGATTTTCATTATGACGGATGGTCTAGATTTGCCATCGATGCATATGAGTTAATATTCGTTATAAACGAGGCCGTCAGGTTTGCATGTAGGATATGTCTGTGTTATCATGGGCCTACGTATATTCGTATAACAATTGTTTGTCGTTAAAGTTCGATTAGTGGTACAAAATCATAATGTACACGAGTCATATCAGTACAAAAGTGATTTATTTCTTGATGTTGTTAACAATAGTATATCATGTATCAGGATGCCGTGGATGTGACATTTTAGGTAATTTCTTTGTACGACGTAATGTTGCTCAGTGACCTAGCGTTATGATAGGCTATAGCGTGTACATTTGGTTGTTAGAACTGTCATGAGGGGTGACGTCATTGCGTAGTAACAATAGTAGGGGATTCCCCGAAATCCAGATAGAAATAAGTATTTACGGCAATCCAGATTGATTGTATTGTTATGTATTGAATTATTAGAAAGATTGAGCAGGTTCAGTTTATTATTTTAAGAACTAGAAGTAGCCTTTGTTTATGCCAGGATGAAAATCCATTCAGATGCCTTATCCAAATATGCAGTTAAGTTTAAATGTGAGACTGCATAGTTATTATTGTATTATATCAGTGATTGATTAACATGTGCCTTAACTCGTTACAACTAAACTAAAACTGGTTTTTCCTCTCTCCGTCTCACAGAGATCCTGGTCTTAACACCAAGCCTTACCAAGCCGTGATTACCTGTAAGGATACGTAACAGCCCGTAGTAAGACGTAATGGAACCGCATCAACCCGCAATGAAGCCGTAGTGAGCTATAGTAAGCCGTAGTTATCCGTAAGTTATCTGCACCTATACAGAGTAGACCAGGGAAGCTATATCCGTAACAATCCTTATCAACCCGTAACAACGTCGTAAGTAACCCGTTCTGGACCCGTACCAACCCTATTAACCCGTTCTGGACCCGTAACAACCCTATTAACCCGTTCTGGACCCGTACCAACCCTATTAACCCGTTCTGGACCCGTACCAACCCTATTAACCCGTTCTGGACCCGTACCAACCCTATTAATCCGTTCTGGACCCGTACCAACCCTATTAACCCGTTCAGGATACATAGTTTCACTCATCATCGCCTTTCCAGGTCATGGAAGCTGCCGGATGACATTGCGCTACGGATCGTTCCAAACTGTGGCGCCATCCGGGAAAGTGTGAAAGTGGCACAAATCTTTCGTATATCTATTCTTAAAGTGGAGTTCACTCAATATATAAACCAGTTTTTACCACCAGTTGACCAATTGCAAGGGACATTGATCGATGTTGTATGGGATCTGAATGGAGCATATGCAGCAAGATCATTCCTATACTTATGTAACATAAAGTATCATAAATGCTGTCACTGTATGGTATGTTATCAATAAAGATGATCATGATACGGTAGTTGGTTTCAGTTATGAGACAAACTGATGATGGAATCGCCTAGCAAGTTGTCCTTCGTGTTATCCAGTGGTGTGCACATGTTTTCAAAGGCGAGGGGATTGTGGATGGGATGGGGAGGGGGGGGGAGACAAATTAAAAAATTCCCGACTGATATAGGTGGGGGCCTGAACCTTTAAGGAAGGTCCAGAGGCGAATCATTTTTTTTTTTAATGAGGGGCTCTGCCGTGGGGTCATTCAATACGCCTCCAGTGTAGGGGAATGTCTGCGGGTCTTCCGCAGGAGTAAAATAGAAAATTTAGACGCCAACACATTGTGCATTCAGATGCATTATGATAGCTCTAAACTGCTCTGGGGCCATTGAAGCCGACTGTTATGTAGGAGGGGCGAGGGGGGGGGGGCTGTGTGGGGTCCTAATTCTTTTTGGTTTTAATTTAGACGTCAGATTGCGCATTCTGAGGCATATATGGATAACAGATGAGGTCTACATTGAAGTTAGCTCTAAACGCATGGGTGTGTGCTAATAAATATTTTATTGTGATGTTGAAAAAAGAGAGACAGGGGTAAAAAATTGTAGTATAGGGTTCTAAATTTACAAAGTGTGTAAGCTATTGCAATTAACATTGTGGTACGACACATTCATGAAGATGATGGTATGTCCCACTGTTAATGATAGTCAATTTATTTTAGAGGAGACGGCACACATACAACAATCATCTTTGGTCTCTGTGCTAACGATAACTGAGATAAACAACTTCCCCAAAAAGACAAAACCCTTTACAATTTAGCAGATATCCCATCGTCATACCACATGTGCTTCAGTTTCTTATGTTTTTATTTTCTATCTTTATTAACATGTTTATTTACTGTAAATTGAGATCTGTTTTGCAAATCAAAATATTGTGAAGCTCTCAACATGACCTTATTAAGGAGGCATTGGTTTCAATATTGACACGGTTAGCATTTTACAGTAAAATATATGAACTTTGAAAACAGAGAGAACGGTAAATGTTCTCAGATCCTATAGTGTCTCTAGAACATCACAGATTTTACAATACGACAGCGTTTTACGCCTCTCACAGGATTTCATGATTAGCGCCATCATTTCAAAATAATTCCATACGGTAGCATATAACTTCCACATTGACTTACACACTTAATCGTCAAATTAATGCGGTTGTTACGCCTTTGAGGAAGAAGCGCTACCCGACACTAAAGTGCGCTTACGCACGTTGACCAGTCATGACCCTGTACAGTTTAAACTACCGGGGCTTCACGTGTAAACAAGGCTGCCTCCTTACACACTGGTAAACAAATTAGTTCATATATACACCCTGCTCTTTGAGGGCTTTATCAGTGGCGTGCATCAAGGGTTGGGAGGGTGAGAGAGGGGTGGGGGAGGGTGACGCCACGATCATCAGCCTCGGGAAAACGTTCAGTCGGATACTTTGGCAAAAATCGAAAATATTTATGAGCACAAACTTGGGTTTAGAGGCCAATGTTTTTATAAATATGCCCCAGAATGCAACATTTGATCCCTAAATGTGTTCCCTTTAAAATCCCAGAACCCCTTCACGTATATGGCAGTTGCATTCAGCGATCCTCATAGCCTCACTCCACATTCGTAAAATTTTGCAGCCGTCCATAAAAATTAAAGCCCCGATATTTAAATCAGTCCGGAGACATTTGAAATGCTCTCGCCCCTCTTAGCCAACCTTTGAATTCTGTCCACGCCACTGGGCTTAATGTAGTATAAAATTTCCCCAATTGCCCAAAGTTTTGCAACATATGTAATTCAAAATATTCGCATTTCCATGAATATCGACTCTACCTAAAGTATGCTACTTTGTTGTGAGACCTGACTCAGAGTATTATTTTGATATCTTGGCACTTATATTGATAGAATATCAGGAGAGGAGAGGAGAGGAGACGAGAGGACGGGAGGGGAGGGGAGAGGAGAGAAGGGGCGAGGAGAGTAGAAAAGACATTTTCAGGTCAAAGGCCATGGTCTGTTGCAAGATACTCTAATAAAAAAATTCCCCAAAGCATCTCCATTTCATATAAGGTATGATATCAGGAAGTAAATTTTCCTTGCATGTGACGGAACTTTACGCTTATTTTTCAAAACTTTGACCACAATAACAATTTCAGTAATGAGATCTGCCTATACTATATCATGACATATGCGTATTTCCGCATAATGGAGCGAAGTATCATGCAATGCTATCGCTACAAGTCGGAGACCAAAGCCTATTGGAAGTCTTTGCCATCATTGCCAAGTTGGACTTAATGTAGACATTACAACAAAATGTACAATGTGTAATATCAAAATCGCACTGTCTTGTTATTCACTCGTTGAAATTAACACAAAGGGCAAAATAGAAAGCACGACAGAAAAAAGGGGGTTGGGGGGGGGTTGGGGAGGGCCGGGAGGAAAGAGGAGAGAAAGCCAAGATGAAGAGAGGAAAGAAAGAAGAAGAAATGCAAACAGAAAATAGAGAGTAAACAACAAAAAAGGAACAAGAAAATATTATAACGGGACAATATGTGAAAGGAACGAGCCTTAGTGATGAGCCACATCTTCAGAATTTAGTTGAGAGGACCTCACAATTATTTTTGCAAGTCTAGTTTTGATGCGGCCATATATTATTCTACACGCAGCCGCATTTAATATGCAAGATATATAACAATATTAATATACACCAAATATCGCAACCAAACAAACAATGATTATCGAATGTCTATAATTGTATAGCAATTCCGTTCTTTACGCACCAGTGGAGCAGACTCAATCGTAGTTGTTAATCTTTCAATCGAACAAGGAAGTACTATATGCATGTATGAATCTACTAGGTTCAATGATATACAGTGACATACGATATAGATATGCTATATGCAGTGGCGAGGTTAATTTACTGTGCCCACTTGAGTGTCTGGCACCTTTGAGCTTATTTGAATAGTGGTATAGTTGAGCAAATAGCAACAAAGGGAGCTCATCGAATACCTGTCCTACTAACCGACTAGGCTATGGGTAACTATAGTATAGTCTAATGGTGTAAACACGCGGGAGCGGTAGTAGGAAGTGACTTCAACATTGAATTCTATATAGTTATCCACGGACAATTTATAACTTTTATACATCTAGATTCACCATACGAATAACTGTTATACGTGCAAATATACCAAAGGTATACCAAAGAGGTGAGTTAACTTATAATTTGTCTTTTACCAATTCCCCAGTTCCACGGGAAGACAGTTTATTTAATGCACACAGTAATTGTTTCTCGGTGATGGTAGGCTAGATTCACCGTAACGCAATTTCAGCACACCTAAGGTATACATACATGCATCAATAGAACTTAAGGTGAAGAATTTTACCCGTCGCAATCGGATTAGCCTTTTAAGCTTTCCAGAAAAAGGTGTTGGATTGAACGATTTTTTCTAAAAAGATTGATGGCAATTGTTTGAAGGGTAAAATATTTTACAAATATAAGTTATACGGGTATATATCGCGAAGAAATAGTCGAGACCCTTCCACTGTACACCATCCCTCCCTCCCCGTTAACCCCTATCCCTCCCCTCCCTCTTGGCTGCAAACCATACGATGTTTCTTTAAAGCACTGATGTTCATTCGTGTTTATATCGTTGTCCGTTACATTCGTCTCATCATACTCTGGCTGCACCTATATTCACCCTGGCGAGAAGTAAACTAGCCCCAGTTAGCCTACCCAGTGTAGACGGTGCAACATCTAAGCTGGACACATGTATAGGAGATATTATGTGAAGTAAAAAATCAGTAAAATCAGTCTCTGCGCAATTTGTGTATACGTTGTGAAACTGGATATATAGGAAGGATGCGTTGTGGACAAAAACAATATTCTAGACAATTCAATGGTCACTCCAAACTTTAACGAGCATGCTACTGCCCTCTCTCCTCCCACTCAAAGTCATTATTACAGTCTCTGAGACATCTTATTGGCGCATTTCGCATCCTTTAATATCTGAAACGGATGAACTGGGGGCTCAGACTCTTGTTTAAGTTTAAGCATTTTGAAAGGGTGGAATCGGCTCTCCCGACACCGGTGGTCGTGATCGGGGAGGGGGAGGAGTCCCCGATAATTTGTGTTACTTTATTCGGGTCACACACATAAATTTACCTGTATGTATTACAAGCATGTAGAATACTTTGGAACCAACATACAATTATTAATAATAGGCTATGTAATTATTAAGTTACGAAATATTAGTGATAACAGTATTGTACAACTACGGCGTTCTTACAGAAAGGGTCTTACCACTGGTACTCATTCGTGGTTACATTAGTCAGAGGTAGCCTATGTATGTGTGTGCGTATGGGGGTGTTTCTGAGGGAAGGGAATACACTATCATTGGTTAGACTACATGTGCATACCAATAATGCACGACCATGGTCAAGAAAGATGCCCCATTTTAAGATCAAATCTTGCATGCCCTCCAGATCGTATACCATAATAGCGATTTTCACCTAATGTCATGGTAATGAAGAGCCTAATGTTCTCATCAATTTCATTCGAATGTCTCTCCTTCTTATTCTCTCGTTCATTGTAGAAAAGTATTGTAAGGGATTGCTAACCTTTACCCAATGGTCCCCCCCCCCCCATCGTAACTAGGTCAGTCCATGGACTGTTTTCAGACTACAAATTTACTTCAACACAGGTAAACTTCAACACAGGTAAAAACTTGTGTTTCAGTTGACGTCACCGACATGTATACTGCACTATACAAGAGAGTGTATAATGCACATGATTGTATACAGTATTAACAACGGCCGAAACTGTAAGACTGATTTAAAACCCGTCTGTCATTATGTCGCGAAACTAGTTTGGCAAGGCCGTCATGTCATACTTCGTTGCACGCATTATTCAGTTGAACACCTACGTAAAAGTTTCAGTTCGTAAAGAAGAAGGCAAAAAAAAAACAGCTTTCTGAAAATATAACCTGAGTCACACTCAGCACGCATTACTGTAGAAGTATTTATGCCATCGTTACACACTGCTACACAACATTTCCCTTATTTTGCAATACCTATCTGCTCTGATGTTTGTTTGAATCAAGCTTGGTGTTTGCAGACAGGCACGATAAGTCCTTTACCTTCCCAGAAAAGGACACACGAGTGGTTTGTGATATATATAGCTGCAGACGAAATGTCATCCTATATAAAACCCGAGTGTACTTTGTAACTGTTGTTGACTTCACTCGGGTGGTTGCACTTGCAATCGTGATCCATTCGTTAGAGTTTCAAGTTTTACACTTCAATGACAAGTGCATGTGTGCATGGCCGCGTTGAAGTGGACAACTTTAATAGTCAAATTATTTGCATCTGTCGATCATAAAAAAATACATATAACACAAAATAATGGAAAACTGCTGTAACTCATCTGTCAAGCTGACTTTCAATTTGTTGTTGCCAGGTACAATCTTGAAAACAAAATTCTTTTAAACCACATCTTTACATTAAAATATTTATGACATGTTATTCGGGGTATGTATTTTCATAGGATTTCACATTATGTGGGACTTATCACGACTAATCAATGTATGTGGAATTATGTCCATAAAATACTATAGGTAATGTAATACAGTACTGGTATTACACTGGTATAATTGTTACAGACGGCGCAGATCCATTTCCAGAATGTCTATCTCCATGGCAACGTTTTTTTTTACTTTCAGAGATGACAAAAAGTGATCTTTCAGAAATGTATTTGTTTAAATAAATCGCAGCACACATCAATTTAACCCAAAATATGCATCTTCAATGGAAAATATATATATATATGTAATTTATCCTGGTTTCGAGTCCGACCATATTTAAAGAGGACGTTATAATCTCTCAAATAATAATGATATGCTGCACTGGTAGAACATTAAATTCCAATTCCATCAGTGCAGGTTACATATTTATATCACATTTAGGTCTTGTTTAGAAATGAACCAGGCCCATCATATAATAAAATATACAAATTATTGCATGTTGTTCATCAATGCGACTTATTTTTAGGCACTATATCAACATATATTATTCCTCTCGGGCATGCGCATTTCCTAATATATATTTCATAATCCTTCCCAGGACGTCTACGTCTTATCTGTTTTTTGGAGACAAGATTTTGATTTTACCTGTACTTCAATAGGGTGTGTGGCGGTGGTTCATGGTGGTGGTTGGGGAGGGGAGTAATCGAATTTTGATAAAGCTCATCTGTAATGAAAATCTGGTTACGTGCGGTGGTAACATGATAACATGATAGAGGGTGGGGGGTAGGGAGGGTGAAGAGTGGTGCAACTTTGCCGGTATAGTCTGCCATATGGATATTCATGTTGGCCTCGTATAACATAACGAACAGAGAGGATCATGTTTTATTCCTCATTACAGGTGTTACTTAATGAGAGCAGGTCAGGTGGATGAGAATCATTTGTGATTTCAGGTATGGCAATGTATATCCTTCCCTATCACACTCCGCTGTGTTGATGTAGTCTGCGTGCAACAAGTCATTACAACAAGTCAACAAGTCAACTATTTCTGCATCACTCTCTGTCATGTAGGCGAGAAACAAGGAAACCATGAACCTTATAGATATCATAAAGACATATATAGACACATTAGTAACATGACACTAGCTAACATCATAATAATGTAATTCATATTATCAAACTCATTTTTCCGTGTAGGTTTGTATATCACAAATAATATCCGCATAATGATGAATACTTCCATTTCCAACTTTTCAAAAATTCCTTTATGATGCGTTCAGTGTTGAAAATAAAATGACAAATTTTTTAATCAATTCAAATCTGTGTTCGCCGGTATGCATCTATGAAATGAAACAAGTCGGCTTCAAATTGAAATATTGGACAAAACGTCAACAAAAAAAAAATAAATAAATAGAGTGTTTATCTCAATATCACAAAAGCGCTTAGATTGTAATTTGAACTTGCACATTTAACACGATCTGTATCCCTCTTTCTTTACATGTCAAGTTTAAATGTATACTTCTTTTAACTTCCTCACTTCGAACGTATCATCTCTTAACATCGATATCTGTCATTTATTTACTTTTATATATACTTCAAACCCACTTAAAGTACCCTTAAATTTCCATCAACATTTTAATCGTACTCTAAATCCATCTACACTCTCAAAAAACAAAGTCTATCAACCTCTCATCACTTTCAAACCTTTCAATCAGTAATGAGCATTCTAGCCTTCTTACTTAAATAACATTTCATCTACTTCAAGTGTATGTGAGGGGAATGACCGAGTACATGTCAACCATGTAAGGTTAACGTGTTTTGTCACCTAGTCTGTACTTTCAAGGCCTTTATTAAAGGGGACGCAAACCCAACCATAATCTAATAGGAGACGCGAACCCACAATCATCTTGTAAAGTGAACACGAACCCAAAAATCATCTTGTAAAGGGGACACGAACCCAACCATCATTTTTTAAATGGGACACAAACCCAACAATCACCTTAAATGGGACACGAACCCAACGATCACCTTAAAGGGGACACGAACCCAACGATCATCTTAAAGGGGACACGAACCCAACCATCATCTTAAAGGGGACGCAAACCCAACAATCATCTTGTACAGGGGACACGAACCCAACAATCATCTTGTAAAGGGGAAACGAACCCAACCATCAGTTTGTAAATGGGACACGAACCCAACCATAATCTAAAAGGGGACACGAACCCAACAATCATCTTGGTAATGGGACAAGAATCAACCATCATCTTAAATGGGACACAAACCCAACCATCATCTTAAATGGGACACAAACCCAACCATCATCTTTAGTTTATTTGACAGATGTCTTCGTGAAAAAAAACTTCCCCAATACAGCTAAGAAAAATCTTGCTCCGTTTGGGAGATATCGTAGTTTAATAATTGTGCTGAGAGCTATCATTTAGAAATATGTCATAGAGTAAAAAAACCGGTGCTAGTAGCATCTATAACTTCTACTTATGGCTTCTCTCTTTGTACTTACCTTTCATATTTTCAATGTAGAATGTTGCTACAGTGTTTAGCCTTGTGTGTGTAAGGAGGGACATTAAACCCATGATATTTACAGAATGATATGAGATTTTTCTGAGCTATTTTGGGGGAGTTGTTCTTGATATATGTATCACAAATAATCACACAGATCAGGAATGTTGGTTCGGTTTGTGTCCCCTTTAAGATAATAGTTGGGTTTGTGTCTCCTGTGTGTACAGGGAATGACATGTCTGTCAATATGTACGTTGACTTTGTTACCACGTGATCTGTAGTGACTGCCTTGTTCTTCTTGCAGAAAGAATGCAAACATCTTTGTCTTTTGAATGTTATAGAAGCAACGTTATTTGAGTTTTGCTAACACTGAAGCTTAATTTAGGAATGTTACATGAGGTTTGAGTAATTTACCTAAGATGTAAACACAGAAACAAAGAAAGAAATACGCCAAGTCATTTGATAACAAAGCAAGTAGCCGCATAAAACAGTTCAATTTTATTCAGTCGCGGCTGGTTATTCATAAATTACACGCTATGGAACACAGGAGAACACTGGTATACGTGAGCACATGATTCATTGTTCATAGCGATGAGACATTGATGGTTGGTCACTTATTATTAACAAGTGCAATACACAACCTAGCATGATATATGCTGTACTTTGCACCAATTATTTATTCAACATTTGTGGTATATGTTGTAAAGGCACATTCGGATAACCGCCGGTTACTAGATGGTTAGTACATATAGGCAAATTTCAACTTTAATGATGACGTCATCATACAGCAGTAACACGGATTTAATTGTTTTTTTTTTCCATAGTATTCGTTGTGTTTTCAGTAACGATTTGGCTGAATTAGCTAGTTTATTTATATTATATAATTAGTATTAAACGCTTTTCCAAATTGCTAGGAATGCTTTTAAAAACATGACAGAGAATGTACAATGACACCATCTATGCGCCCCCCCCCCCCCTCCGTCTCGGAAGAACAGAATACTGTTAAAACTGTATATTCTAATTATTTATCACATTAGCTCTAAAAACTACTACTACTACCAAAAGAAACCCCCTTAATTTTCGACAACGTTGACAAATGTAAAATGGTTACTCTGCAGAATACGAACCAACGTGTTCAATGCGGTAAATGTAAAAACAATGATCCATTTCTGACGGAAGTTTAGAGAAAATTAGGTTTCGTCATCAAATTGACGTTTTTCATTATTAATGTTGGTTGCTTGACTTGACGCTGCATGGAAGGAACATCTATCAAGGTCTGTGCATTGTCAGAATTGACTGAGATCAGGCTTGATAAGCTATAGGTTACCTGTTCCTTCAAGTGTAATATAACAATAATGATAATAATAATAATATATATGTATATATATATATATATATACACATATATAAATATATATATATATATATATATATATATATATATATATATATATATATATATATATAGCTTACATAAGATTTGTTGTTATTATATTGCGAGAACGTACGTCATGTTATGTTTAAGACAAACTGTGATCAAAACAAACCAAGTTTGGAGACACTTCCGCAACATATCTACTTTAACAGACGTCAATTATTCAAAAATTATTGTATTATTCAAACAACTTCAGGAAGCCTTCAACTTGTCATTGAAGGATGTCTACATATATATATATATATATATATATATATATATATATATATATATATATATATATATATATATATATATATATATATATATATATATATATATATATATATATTGTAAAATGTCAATACCACGGCGATGCTGATGTCAGTGTCCATGTTGTAGTCATTGTAACTCTGTACCACCTTATTTTCCTTTAGAAGTTGCCCTATAATTTAATTCCCAATCGATCATCATTAGAAGCGACTGGGGTTCTTAGACTAGCGCACATATACCATTAGCTCCTCAGCGTGAAACAAACCTGAAGAAGAAAGCTTGACTATTTACCGGTATAGCCCCAAATAACATAGTTACTAAGTAATACAAATTTACCAATGACGTAAGATACTTGGTGCCATCCATGTGCGTTATTATTTTGGATGACGTCATAAGAACATCGTGAGATTGAATTATTCCCTATTATACAACAATATTTTATTTACATGTTTACAGATAAGGCGACGTCATTATAGAATTGGTCTGTAATGGATCATAACGGATATTTATAGATGGTGGTGTCTAACACTTCTGTTACACCTCATTCGAAACTAGGTCAAATTACCGGCATTAGACGTTTCCTTTTGCGCGAGTCTTCACACCCTTTAAGGTGAATAACTTGAAAACTGAACATTAATAACACTCCACAGTTTCCTTTTTACTTGAATGACTATCGAGTATCAAACTTTAAAATCCCGTGTCTATATAAAGTTAGAAATAGTTTCATATGACCACTTGACTCAAGTGAATTATATAAAGCGATATCGAAACATGGTAACGTTGTGCGTTATTGTTTGACTTACATACCTTTGAAGTGTGTATCCTTAGTTCCAATGTTCCTGTTTGTTCCTTCTGATGTCTTTCCTTTACAATAACAAGTATACAGTATGTCAGATTGTCACAAATCAGACACAAAATGCAACATTTATGCTGCATAGTAATTTGATAAAGAAAGAAAAGTGGAGAAAGAAAAAAGCTTCACGAACTGCCTTTTTTTGTTGTTTCTACAATTCATAATAAAAATGTAGGTAAATATATACAAATAAGAAGACCTGACCTAGTACGATTATCAACAGAGGGAAATCCAATGATAAATATTAAGAAATGGTCCCATTTTTTGAATGTATACTTCGAAGTTTGATTTCGAGGTTTATGACGAAAGGTTTGGTGTTGTCATGTTATCCTTGTCGTTGGTTGCAAATATATAATTTCTTTAAGTTTCGATGGGCACACATACCTGCAAATACTGAGAGAAAAAGAAAATCGAAACTTAAACTGAAAGTTTATGCTGTTTCACACCATTAAACCAGCGCGAATTGTTACAATGAATTCGCATGAGATATTTTGACCGGTAGACTTAGTACGGCGCCAAACACGTATTGTCGATCGACAACACCTTTCAATATATATGTCTTGGTATACAAGCATTAGAAAGTGGTTAAAATGTCACAAAGGACAACAATTGGAGCAGACTGTCATGTCGTCCTATGTGTTGAGTCTTACTTTAAGGCTGGGAATTTTGTGAGGAAGTTAAGTTTATGAGGAACGTGCAATCTGTATTGTCATACTGGCAAACGGAAGGGTATTCTAACCCAGAAAAGCAGACGACAAGGTTGTGTGAAAAAAAATACTCTATATTTTTTATGTAGGTTTGAAGAGGGGAATGTACACCCTCGCAGGAGAGGTCTAGTTCTTCCCTAACTTCTGTAAAAATTGCAAGACTTAACCTTTTCCTCCGAATAATTTAGCATGCCTGCAGCCCATCCCCCTCTCTCCCTCTGCGCATGCGCACTGTACTTTCTACCGTTTACTTCATACCAAACACCTTATCCCACATATAGTTGCCTATTGTACATTTTATCTGACATATAGTTGTTCATTGTCTTTTGTACACTTTATCTGACATATAGTTAATCATTGTACACTTTATCTGATATATAGTTGTTCATTGTCTTTTGTACACTTTATCTGACATATAGTTAATCATTGTACACTTTTTCTGACATATAGTTGTTCACTGTCTTTTGTACACTTTATCTGACATGTAGTTAATCATTGTACACTTTATCTGGCATGTAGTTAATCATTGTACACTTTATCTGACATGTAGTTAATCATTGTACACTTTATCCCACATATAGTTGTTCATTGTCTTTTGTACACTTTATCTGACATGTAGTTAATCATTGTACACTTTATCCCACATATAGTTGTTCATTGTCTTTTGTACACTTTATCTGACATATAGTTAATCATTGTACACTTTATCTGACATATAGTTGTTCATTGTCTTTTGCACACTTTATCTGACATATAGTTAATCATTGTACACTTTATCCCACATATAGTTGTTCATTGTACACTTTATCCAACATATACCACAAATAGTTGTCTTTTGTACACTTAATCTCACATGTAGTTGTTCATTGTTCACTTACCACATGGTAGCCCACGGCAGAATTTCCTTGCCCAATGGTAACTTATATACATAATACCACTTTCTGTACTCTGCAAACTATTCCTCACTCGCTGTTTCCGGACGATTTATACCGCCACCAACAGTTCCCTGGACTTTCTTTGTACCCCTCAGTTCACTGCTTACTCAGACCCCCCCCCCCCCCAACCACTATTCCTGCAGCTCAAAACATGTTTTAGGTTTGTATTAAGGAAAAAGAGAGTAATCGTTGACGTTTTGACGAGATGGGAGTTTTTTATGAACAGATTCAGTTCAATATAATTTTGTTTGCAAAATATAGTTAAACGTTCACACTTCTGTGCGAGTGGGCAAATACAATTTGATTTGAACGGTGACAGTTTAATTTCCTGAAAGCTTACGTTACGAAATTTAATTGACTTTGTTGGATTTAATGGCACTCGAGTGGGAGCAAAAGTCGTAACCAAAAAGGCATCGCATCTCTCGCAAATATTTATTTGGTATAAAGATATGTGTATATATATATATATATGGATTTTCCTTCTCATTATTACGTTTTCATTTATATATATATATATATATATATCATGAGAAGGAAAATCCAGAACAGTGAAAAAACTTCCAGCCTCCACCGGGATTCGCACCCGGGCCTCCCCCTTTATATGCGGACACCCTAACCACTAGACTATGGACGCTGATTGTATGTCCAGAGGTTCGAAACCGGCAAGGAAGGTCGTAATTCCCCTGTAGGCGTTTGTATTCTGTATCGAACAATACTAGTTCTGATTTGGTGACGTATTTGCCTTGCTCTAGAGATCAAACATAATGCTAACCAACTCGAAATCATTTGTGATTCCTAAAGCCGGATCTCCAAAGAGATACTTTAAACAGACTTAACTTTCATGAAAAGGAGATATATATATATATTTATATATATGGTAATATTTACTTTTCAGTGTGTGGTCGTATGTGCTTAGATGATATGATGTTTTAAACGGTTGTGTTAAAAATTAGTGTCAACATTTCTTAGTGAGCTCGGCATCACTGGTGCGTTTCTTTTCCTCTATTGAGAAACACGTCACAACCGCCTTGGCGCGTTCGTTGTGTCATTCATTACCAAGGAATAATACACGCCAAGCTGAGTGTACAAGGATAAACCATATAAGCCTCCTTCTTGTATTCGGAAAACTGTTATCTCCGACGGATTAAGTGCGGGATATTTAGTGGACTTACATTGTAAGGAGATTTTTTAATCGGTAAGCTGTATTTACACTCACTAATTATAGGCTAACGTTAGTTGAAAGCCGATATGTGACAATAAGCGTGTGATGTATGCACACGTATTGATGGCTATGCTATACTTACACACTAGACCAGACTACCAAGACAGGACAGAGTTATCCACTCTTTAAGGAAGTGCCATAGTAATTAACAGCGATATAGTTACTTAGACAATACTACGTGCTTAGATCCTAATGTGTGTGTATAGAGCAACAATACATACCGACTGTTGCAGAGTATATGGGGTTTTTGACATCTGAAGCAACTATTGTCATGGCTATTAGCCTAATCTTACACTTTGTATGGAAAATGCGATGCATTTCTCCATATATTGCTAAACCTTGTGTAACCCTTTAATGGGGAATGATTTAGTCTATAGGTAGCCTAGGCCTATATAGGACTATTTAACTAAGCTTATGTATCAAAGCAAGCTGAGGAACACAAGAAGTCCGCTCACTGAATCAGTGCGGAGTTGCCATGGGCATGTGTTTATAGGAGGAATGGGGGGGGGGGGGGATCTAATCATAACAAAGTATTATATTACTGTACATGTTGGTTGTAGAGTAGATTCACTACTTTGCACCTATTAGTATGTATATTGCCACACACGTTTAAGCTACGTAGTGTAGTCGAGAAATTTGGACAAAATTTATGAAACTCAGCAACATAATGGATGGTATGGTGAACGTCCCGTACTGCTGTATGTTGATCACAACGTATGCGCTATATGATGCATGAATGTTGATAACATGAATGCCAGTTGAGATATAACATCAATGAGCTAAACCTAATAGCGATTGTACCGTAAATATAATATGATGCGAATGAGTCGAGAGAGAGAGAGAGTGACGTCATCATGTTATAAACTAAAGTCCGGTGTAAGAAGGCCAAGCGGCAAAATGAGCCAGGTTATATCCGTTGTCACGCCATATATGTGACATTGAGCTAAACATTGGTAAACTGGTACAGGATGGCTTATAGGCACCCCGATCATATATGCAGGAACAGTTTCAAATACTAAGAAAACTTCCTTTTCCCTTAAACAAAAATAATCTATCCTTGGTGACAATCTTGATGAAAAAGAAGAGATGTACGAATAGGGAATGGGGGGGGGGGGGTGGGGAAGCCTTTAAAGGAGCGTAATTGCCAGCAGTGTTGTTTTGCTTTTTGTGGTCCGTTGCTTAGAGCAATCACGTTCAGGGACTTGCACAGGATTTCAAGAGCGGGCGTGTGTGTGCTGGCCATGGGGGAGTGGGGGAGGGCGGGTGGTGGGAGGAGATCAATTTCAATTTCCCCCGACTGATATAGTTAGGGGCATGAATCATAAAATAATTTTGATTAAAAACAATCCTCCGACTGACGGTTTACTTCACGAGTGACGATGGTGAGGATAATGGGAGATCATCCCCACACCATCCCACCCCACCCCACCCCCACCCCACCCCACTCAACCCCCAACCACCTCGCATCTGATGTCAGTTTTGGCATCATATATACACCGACAAGAGTAAACAGTTTATATTTCCTCCTTCGAGACATACAATTCAAACTTAGCCTTGATGTTTGACAGGAGAGGCGGGCGATAGAGGGCGATAGTCTAATGATTTCCAACGATGTAGCAATGTGCGTTGAAGTGCATCTGCCAGTTTGTGACAATGTTATCAGAACTAACATGTTGAGCTTTTCACAATAACATGATAAAATATTTAATCAAACATTTGACGCTGTATCATTTCTGAACATGTTGTCGCCCAAAAACTTTTTCAAACTTAATATTAATCACAACATATACATACAGTTGATATGTTCCCTAATACATTAAATTATTCGTGATTTGTGTTGTAATAAGATTTAGCTATATGTTAAGACGTAAGTAGGAATATTAATAGTGCTTATGATACTATATGAGTGCATGTTGTGGACATCTGTATAGCATTCTTGAGTGCAAAGTTTAAGACTGTTTAAGTTTCAATTTGATTAATCATGATAAAGGCCCTATAAGTTACACCCGGATGTTAAAAATATAAGTCTTTCTTAATCGATGTCAGATGTGACTTTTCTTAAAATATATTTCAAGTTAGGGATCAGACATACCAAACACATTTCTAGATGTGAGTCCGCCCCTGCCCCCCCACCCACCCATCTTCCGGGCTTCGTCCCTGGAACCCATCAGTGCACACTCCTTCAGTTTTATCCATGTAGGCCTACAGTCATTTAACCCCCCCCCCCCCCGCCCCCGCACTTTTCAATTGGTTTTGACGACCCTGACTGTCATCATAAGCTAAAAGCTTTACAGAATGCCCTGTTTTGGGCCCTCACATGACCACAACAATATTTTTCTTCAACAACTTTGGTTAACCACCATTCAAACATTAACTCCACAACATTTCAGCAGAATAACGCTCTAGGAGGAGTTAGCATTTTTTAAGTTGTCAGAAAATGACCTCTCGTGCCCACACATGACCTTTAAATTTATAAAATATGATCGCATGTATGAGAACTTACTTCCGACACAAACCACTGACAAAATGGCAGCCAAATCGAAAATTGACGAACTCACGAAAACTGACGAAATGGCAGACGATGGCAGCCCAGCTTAAAGTTTGCAGTTGAGCTAACAAGGATGTATAGGGAAAGAACTCATTCACGTACACACACTATTGTACCATATATATATATATATGTGTGTATGTATATGTGTATGTACTGTATACGTAGCCTATAGCCTACATTATGTTGTTTCTGTGGCACGTATCCGGTAAGGTACATCGTATCTTTCACTTTGACCATATTAACCTACCGGTACATCAAGTTTAAACAAGAGAATCCAACAAAACCCTGTTTGTTTTTCTTATCAGAGGTGAATGTGGGTAAAGATCATTATATGCTCCTGCATGTTTATTCTTGCATGCATACATGCATTTGTTTTGTATTATAGCCTACAGTGAAGAACCATTCTTGGTAGCGGACTACTGTACTATTATGTTGGACGAGAGATCATTGGGAAGTTACACATATAGTAGACTACAACGTACTTGGCCGAAATGACATGCATGTGGGTGGGACAGGTTCGCTAATAGACAGTATAAATACTGTCTATTAGCTTTGAATAGTCGACACTTGTCATTTAGCCTTTGAAGAAGACCCTGCTAGGATCGAAACGTCAGGCCCGGACTTACTTCTACACATTCTCTTACACAGGCGCTCTAGTGGATAAGCAGTTTGCTAATAGTTTTATTTTATTTTAGTATAATTAACAAGAAGATAAAACCTCTTAAATGTTGAAAGAGATGAAGAAAGAACTAACAAATGACGTACGTCTAAATATCCTAAAGAATACGATGTGACCAAACTAGAATAACGGAAATGTTCCGTACGAAATATCTTGTAATTATAACTCAGTTGGAATAAACACTTTGAGTAACCTTATCTTTCTACTTTTGTAGCTTTATGTTGTCGACTGAGGTAGTGGGGGGGGGGGTGGGTGGAGGGGGTGAGTCAGAGCCGGTCGGTGATGTTGGCAAAGGGGTATTATGTAACGTCACGCGGCAGTTGCTATGCCCATTCTTTTGCTTATATACCGCCGTATTACAAATGATGTAACTTTTTAAACGAGTACAAGAACTATTGGTGGATAGCGTTCGTAATGCAAAACATAACATTTGGCGCCTGACTTTATAGTATAGAGTGAAACCTAGCGTATCGTAGCTCCACTATTATGGTAGCGTTAAGTGGATACAAGTTTACTGTAACCGTTTATAAATAGCTCAATTGTTCCCCTGATATTCTTTTCTAATTACAAGTTGATTAAGTACCCTTATAGTTACGAGTCGGCACTTTATGACGTGCATGCGCAGTAAAACAAATGTAAATTATGGATCTCATGTAATAAAGAATCATATAGTTTATTAACTCATGAGAGGTAGCCGGCCGTATATTTGTTAATTATTATTGTCACTTTATATGCTTGCTGACAAGCACTGGCTATACTTCCTGACAAGATCAATGTGATATCTTACAGGAGGTTAGATAACATTGTTACAAACGTGATCAAGTGTAATTATAGGCAGGGGAAGGCGGGGGGGGGGGAGTGAGGGAGCTGGGCATAATTCACAATAAAAGAGCGTCCTGGGCCTAGAGGAATGGTCAAATTATTCAATGACTGATTGTCAGAAATCCCCTGACTGAACGTTTGATCCCCTACTGACCTCCACCTTCCCCTCCCCTCCCCCTCCCCATTGGGTCCTAACGCCACTTTAATATCGATACAATTGTCAACAAAATGTATGTCAACTTGTGCCGTTTGGTGCCCAACCTTTCAACCGGCAAAGAAACGATGAACTCGCATGACACATCACCCACGACCCATCACCGACGACCCATCACCCATCACCCACGACCCATCACCCACGACCCATTACCCACGACCCATGAACCATGACCCAAGACATCATCTCGAGTCGATGCTATAATTGTGGTGCCCTTACTTCCTAATTTCTTTGAAATCGTTTGCAGGTAGGTTTTGACGAACTGATTAGGGGAATTCATATGAAACATTTATCTACCTATCTATCTATAACGGAATCCCAACTTCCGCCGTTCGACCAAGTAAAAGCACAGTTTGGTATATGTGTGTGTATACGTGCGCCATGAACAGTGCTATAACGAACAAAGATATTCTAAACCTGTTAATACACACATACATCACACATATAGGAACATAGCTGAACGCACGGGACTAGCTTAAAAACGCTCTTTTACGACCACGACCGTAAGGGACTTGATTTAGTGTTGTGTTATCCCTGAAAGATACTGGAAGTTTCTTTATTCGCTAAAATAGGACATCGCCAAAGGTAAGACATTTGTAAATTGGTTGTGTGCACTAAAAGGAGGTAAATCATTTAAATCTTTGCCATTTTATTACTTTCTTATATATGGTCGACTTTATTGTTGAATTCACATAAGGTAAAAGTAAATTATCAAAAAGTTGAGGTTCATGAAATATCAACATGTTGGTGTTTACAAAATGTCAACATGTTCAGATTAAAGGAATTTAGTAATGTTATGATCATGTAATGTTAGTTAAAAATCAATATGTAGGCCTATGTATATATATATATATATGTATATATAAATATATATATTTATATATATATATATACATATATGTATATATATATATATATATATATATATATATATACATATATGTATATATATATATATATATATATATATATATATATATATATATATATATATATATATATATATATATATAGGCCTATATATAGGACTATATATAGGACTATATAAAGGGCTATATATGTAGGCCTATATTTATAGGCCTATATATATATAGGCCTATATATATATAGGCTCATGTCTTTATATATATATAGGCCTATATTTATAGGCCTATATATATATATAGGCCTATATATATAGGCTCATGTCTTTATATATATATAGGCCTATATTTATAGGCCTATATATATATAGGCCTATATATATAGGCTCATGTCTTCATATATATAGGCCTATTTCTCAAAATTTAATAAGCAGTTTTCGTGGCGGTCTTCTTTTCCTTATTTTTTTAGCTGAGGTTTCTATATTTTTTTGTTGCAATGGTTAAACATAAACGCGTTGAGGTTTATGGATTGGATAAACTATGAAGATGGGCTTGAGATCTTGCTGTTCATCCTGATGCAAGTAAAGCATGCATTGTTTATAGTACTTTATTATCAAAGTTGAACATACTTTAACAGTTGAAGAAATGGATGTTACATAGTTTGCACTTTGCAGTGTTTAAGAACAATGTCTACATAGTCTAAACGACTAACTTAAGTATATTCTATTGAATATCGCAAGCCGCGATTATCTAAAATCACCCCACCCACCCCGCCCCACCTCAACCTCAACCCATCCACACACACATATCACGCCCGCATGATGTTCAACACTACCAGCGCTAAAATTGTTTAGACATTGTGTTCCTTGTTTAATGTAAATCACGACGTCTCGTAGAAATTACAAACAAGAAATTGCGGAGACATTTTCCTGAAAAAGTCAGCCCAAAGCCTTATATGTAAATTAAGGCCTATGTTATCTATGTTTAAATGGATTCAGAGATTTGTATGAGGTATGATCCGTATCATCACAAGTGTAACCAACGTAACTAACATATTTCGTTAATTATATTTGGGTTTGTATATTGCCGAAGCGGGCACGTAAAAGCTACCGTTCTGATGATAATTTACGATCGGTTACAATTTCAATAGGCCTATTCAAACTTAATGACTTGAGTGTAGTTACGTTTAATTTTTAAAGATAATCAGTAATCAGTAATATAAAAACAACATGGATATTCTTCGATTTGCTTTTAAATGTGTTCATCATTCTAACGATGACATGTCGATAATCGCATTTAATTCATTATCCTAAATTTGGAGAAAACTCTCAAGGGTGAGGGGTGGGGTTATATGGGTGTATGAAGGTGGTAAGTCACACAATTTTAACTAAATTGTAACCATAATTTGAGTGATATTCGGTAGATCATGGAAATCAAACATTTTCCAATGCAGGAAAGCTGCTTTAAGTGCCGGGGAAAGGCTGATGTATTAACTACGTAAGAAGAGAAACTAATCGTGCATGCTATTACTCCAATAAAGATAATGTGTGCCAACTCGGTACATATCGATACAGTACCCGGTTTCATTTAGAGGATATAGACCAATCTAAGAGCCTATAGTCAATATCAAACTATTAATTCGCTTTCATTGTTTAGTGTCGTACGTCGGAGTAAATCATAACGTGGGAATTTTCTTTCTCTTTTGCTTGGTACATATACATTATATATCGAGGTTAATTACTGTGTAAAAACCTGAAAAGTGTTCAAGTTGAGAGAATTCTCGGTTATCCCAATTTTTCACGCTTCTAGCAAGCCAAAATGAGTGTACATTGGATTGCTATAATATGACTTCAGGTAGAGTTTCATCTTTATTATGTCACAGAGCAAAGATACAAAGAAGGTGAATTAGAAGAAGAAGAAGAAGGAGGAGGAGGAGGAGGAGCAGGAGAAATAGAGATGCCAACAAATACTGATAGTAAAGGAATTTAACACAAATAGATTATGTATTTACATTTTCTATCTTCGCAGATTCGATAAAGGGTACGCACGGAGGTGATGTTGCGGTCATTAAAACTTCGAAAGAAGACTAAGCCGGAAAAGTAAGGGAATTTTTAATTTCATTCCAGGAATCGTTACCACAAACGTTTTATTGCAATCTGTGGATTTGCTTTTTCGTAGAAATATCCTATGTTCAAAAATGTAAGGGATTTTCTCTGAAACTCTAAAACACGGTACTCTGTATCTGTATCTATTCAACATATTTATGAGGGTGAGGTGGGGAGGTGGGGGGGCATGGGCGGAGGGAGAGATGTCGAACACTTGTATGACAACGAAGAAAGTAGAAGTTCGAGGGAGTTTTTCCAACCGCTTTGGAGCTTTAACGACGGTATATGACCAGATATCACTGTTTGACTTTCGTTATATTTTTCATATTTCAGAAGCATGGGATGCAAAGGATCGAAACAGAATAATGATGGTGGCATAAGTCCTCCTCCCTCGGGCAAAATGTCCGACCAAGGACCAGACAGAGGACCGTCAAATGTCTACCATCCAAATCCAACCAATCAGAATTCAAACAAAGGGCAAGACCAGGTCATATCCAAACCATCAACTACCGAATATGGTAAGCACTATGACGACACCATTACAGCCTCAACCCCCGCCTCCCCCGACTCCCCTGCCTCCCCGCCTCCCCCGCCTCCCCCACCTCCACGCCTCCCCCGCCTCCCCGCCTCCCCCGCCTCCCCCACCTCCACCGCCTCCCAAAATAAAGGTGAGATTTCACTTCTGGAGAATGTTCAGAATGATCGAACTTTCGACGAATGATTTCAGTTTTCTACGTAGAGTGAAACCTCACACATAGATAACAAACTCGCTCTTTTTAAGATGTTAATTAGCATGAGCTTACACATAATGATAACAGACTGAAGTTGCCTCCTCTTAAACAGAGTGATCAGGTTGGACACTTTCGCATTCCCCATTTTGGAAATAAGAGTATATATCCATGAAAACTTGTTATACTTGTACAAAAAAATTGGAACAGAATTTGGTTCCTAGTTGAAAATTCTGTTGATTTTTTTCTTAGGATCACATGCTTGGGGCCAATAATTCTGATAATATCAGATAAACAGTATTCGAACATTTGCAGAATTATTTCACGCTTACCGTAAGTTATGTTTATGTGACTACAAAGAGCATTTCATACCCAGTCCTATAAAAAGTTTACAACCCATGCAACCTTAAGGCACCATATGCTCCCCTCCCCTCACCACCCCACCCCGGCGCCTTTATTACGGTTTTTGGCAGGAACAACCCGGAAATAGAACCATGGTCGGTGTCACCGAGACAAAGTTCAAATGAAGGGTTGGACGGACCTGGAATGTATGTTTTGCCCGGTTAAGGCACTAGTGAGGCACTTTGAAATTGTGAGCTCCTTCACCTTGGCGAAATACACACGAAAGATAAGTTCTCTGCTCTTCTCGAGCTGATAGTTATGTCCCTGGAAAAGTTGAAAATGATCAAAATAACCTTGACACCTTTCACTTTATATAATGTAACTAATCCTCAAAAATTTCATTTCTGTTTTTGTGTAAGTTTGCTGAAAAAAATTCCCAAATTATCTCCATACCTGTCCTTTTGATATCAGTGATATTGATATAATGACTCTAGCCACTAGATCATTAACTATTGTCTGTCAAGGCAAATCATTTCTCACTTCTTCACACAACTGGCAAGTCCTAACCCCCCCCCCCTCCCTCCCCTCTCCCAGCCATATACTCAAAATCGGATCAAAATTGACTGTCAGAGCCCAATTTGCAATGACGAAAGAGAACCCATAATGTTGAGTAGCGTCACTGAAATTCGACTAAGAAAATACACACTAGCACAAAGCATCAGAGAGAGAGAGTGGGGGGTTGGAGTGGGGGGGGGGAGTGGTGGGGAGGGCAATGGGAAAGAAGGGGTACGGGCAGGGGAGTAGCCATCATTGTTTTGTACTGGAAGCTAAGTTGTTATGTTGTCAAGGGGAGGGATTTAAGGTGAGTGAGAAATGTTGGTAAAACTGATGGTGCTTAGCTTCGAAATGTTGCAACTTTGTAAACTACTTTGTATGCTACTTAGCAATCCCACTTTACAACTCAAACAAGTTCCAGCCAAAGTTTTAGAACAGAAAGCCTCCATGAGACGGTAGGATTGTTATGTGTCCTTTATTACAGGCAAATGTACATATATATGTGTGACGCAGTAAACGTGGGCGGGTGAAGTATACTAGGGAATGATATTCACACATACACACAAACACCCAAACAAAACTATTCATATAACTTTTTTTATTATCTACTTTTTAATCGCGGGAAAAAATTGATGAGGAACCTTACAGGAATTTGAAATTACCGCATAAAGACAATATAGATTTGACACATGACAGGAATCGCTGATTGGTTTAGGTCAGTCTTGTATTATAGCGTGTAAAGATACCTTTGCATTATCGTAGAAGGAAGTAATGTCAACCATTGTTCATTGTTCAATTTTTGTTTTAAATAGGTTAAGGTACAGTATAGCCTTGCATTATACTGTACGACACGAACTTTTGAGATAAGAGATCTACGGACCACTGCGGGGGATTTCCCTGCCAGTAAAATGACATCACTTCATACTTACTAAAGTTGACTCAGTCACCGATTTGGGGATGAGTAGAGCTAACTACTGTGTCCAATGTTCAGTTTAATTGGGAATATGAAACAAACAATTTGTCACGGTTAGTGTTAGGGAGTTATTGGCAGGGGATAGTGTCAGGGTGTTTTCGTCAGGGGATAGTGTTATGGTGTTATTGTTAGGGTGTTTTTGTCAGGGGATAGTGTTAGGGAGTTATGGTCAGGGGATAGTGTTAGGGTGTTATTGTCAAGGGATAGTGTTAGGGTGTTATTGTCAAGGGATAGTGTTAGGGTGTTATTGTTAGGGTGTCAGTGTAAGGTTGTTATTGTCAGTGGATAGTGTTAATGTCAAGGGATAGTGCTAGGGTGTTATTGTTAGGGGATAGTGTTAGGGAGTTATGGTCAGGGGATAGTGTTAGGGTGTTATTGAAAGGGGATAGTGTTAGGGTGTTATTGTTAGGGTGTCAGTGTTAGGGTGTCAGTGTTAAGGAGTTATTGTCAGGGGATAGTGTTAGGGTGTTATTGTTAAGGGATAGTGTTAGGGTGTTATTATTAGGGGATAGTATTAATGAGTTGTTGTCAGGGAATGGTGTTGGGTGTTATTTTTAGTGTGTCAGTGTTAGGTAGCTATAGTCAAGGGATAGTGTTAGGGTGTTATTGTTAGGGTGTCAGTGTTAGGGAGTATTTATTAGGGTTTTATTGTTTGGGCGTCGGTGTTAGGGAGTTATTGTCAGAGGATAGTGTTAGGGTGTTATTGTCAAGGGATAATGTTAGGGTGTTATTGTCAGGGATATTGTTAGGGTGTTATTGTTAGAGTTTTATTGTGTGGGTGTCAGTGTAAGGGAGTTATTGTTAGGGTGTCAGTGTTAGCTTGTCGCTACAGAGTTTGTAAGTCGGTACTCTTATTCTAGCGTAGTACCTTTTCTAGTACGCATTATATTGCATATGTAATCGTATGCATATGAAAATCTATTCTAGGACACTGTAGTGCAAGATTTAAACTTTGAAGCAAACAAGGTGTGATGTCACCGAACCACATTAGCAAATTTCTTGGACGCTTTTCTGTATATAAGATTGATATCCAATTCCTTTTGAAAACTTGTATGCATCCCAAATTAGTTTCTAAATTATCAAAATTAAACACCTGCCCATCAGTTAAAAATGAATAGCCATTAAATAACCAAAACTCAACGTGAAAAGGTAAATCAAATTATACTATATACCGATTCAACAATATAGGCTTTATTAAATTTCTCAAATAGATTCATCATAATGAAGAAAACCTATTGCGGTACGGTATTTCCTTTCACTTTAATGATATTTATTTTTTTAGCTTTCTGGTTTTTTTTTTTTTTTTTTTACTTTGGGACAATAATTATTTCGTCAAATTATGATTTGGACCATTTGCAATGAACTTGACTGGTTTCTACAAGGGGTGAAATAAAATGTATACATGTAAGCCCTTTTAAATATGGTAGCCAGCAAAAACGTTTGTCTTCAATATTTTCAGCATGTAGCAATCTCAAATGAACGTGCGTAGCTGTGATTAAAAATGGGTTGCTTAGACGATACGGTATAGCCTACCGCGAGAACCTATTTGGGCCTATACCGCGAAATACGTTCTTTTGATTATCTTTCTCTGCATAATAATTCCCATAATGTACACAATCGTGAGAACAATGCCATACTTTTATTGCAATTTAACACACATACACTGCCAACGTTTAATGAGCTATCCGATACTGGGTTGCGTAAATTTAACAGCAGGAGTCGGCTATATGTTTCCAGATTTGGTGTTACTATAGGAAACATTGCCCGGACGTAATCGTGTGATTGATAGCAGACTCTCAAATACTTGTAACACGTCCATAGTTCGTTATCCATTTCTATGGAATATAGACAAGACGGTATGCTATATACTAATCTATGCGCTGTGAAAAGAGTTGGATATTTCCTGCAGCAAGTTTCGATAGTCACTGTGCCGGATCCGTCTGTTCACAGTTGCCGTTGAAACACCCTTCAGATATTTCCCAGAAATCGGCAAACTAAACGCAAACAGCCTTTTATAGACCATTTCGGTGGGAGTTGTAAAAGGTGGATGAATAACGACTATAGTCTTGTAACGAATGTAAAATAATGAAGCTATGTGTTTGAGCAGATTCTTTATTTACTTCATATAACTTGTATTCAAATAGCCCATTATGGCTGAGAACATACACAGAAACAATGATCAGGGTTGGAGTATAGACGCTCGTTATCTCGGTCCTTCCGTACAACCCCCCCCCCCCTCTCCCCCAGAAAATATAAACAAGACTAAACACCATGCAGAGTTTTGCTAAGAGAAGTAAATATCATTCCTCCATGTTCTGGTATCCCCCCCCCCTCATAAATGCGATTCTACCGCCACCAGCCTACCACCCCACCACAACCCGACCCTTACATCTTTTGTGCTGAATTCGGTTTATTGACATTTTTGTAACTGAGACTGCTTTTCCATGTTCTTTTTGTTTTAATAGTTTGACTAAATGTTAAATTAATGGGGACAAAAGTCGAAACTAGACCTATAGTTTTAATTTTGTTATTGTTGTCTGATGAATGTAGTTTGAGCATGGTAGAGTGTCATTCGTTTCATTGTTCTCTACATTCTCATGGAATTGATTGATTAAGTTTAATAGATAAGGGATGTACTTTTGAATGATGCTCAGACTAGACCTGGTGAGGTGCGTACGTATGACCATGGAGGTTTTACCTCCATGGTATACGACCAACATACAACCAATCTCAGATGCCCAGCGTAATATCATCACTTGCCATTAGATAATTCAAGAATCACACCAGTAATTGTCAATCAGGAATAGAATTCCGGAGATTCTAATGCGTGATTTCATAACCATATGTAGATTCAGACTAACATGGCATTGTGTGACAAATTGTTAGTTACTGTATGGAGAGAGACTGATGGGAGGGGATGGGAGGGGGGTACTGTTGCATGGGATATCAGTGGTATATAATTACAGCTTGAACCCCCCCCTCCTCACATTAGTAAACTGCAGATTTCCCATCGTAATAGCCTGCATGGCGTGCGCTGCTTGTCCTAATACAGTAGAAACAAGGAGATGTTAGAAAGTGGATAAAACACCATAATTTCAGGATGTGAATGGATTCATGGAACATTGGAGACATCTTTCTCTTTCACCTTTTATTTTTAATAATAATAAATTTTCACTTTCGTTTAGTCTAGAGAATGCACGGCCCCATGCATATCACGTTTGTTTTGAAACTTTTGTGTTTTAAAATAATAATTAAACTCATTCAAGAAGGAAACGACAATAAACTCTCTCAAGGCACGTAATAATATGGCAAGTTGCATTGCCTCAAGAAGTAGGGTATTGTATGATACTACATGTGATGCAGTATTTCTCGGGTTAAGGTTAGGGTTAACCCCCAGGTATCAACCCTAGGGGTTAACCCTAACCATAGGGTTTTCCCGGTCCACAAGATACGTCATTCATTGGGCTGTATCATGCAAGATGACATTGCTCGACATAGTAAACTATGTACAAAACAGTTCTCTTGAGAAATACTGTCACGTGAGGATTGGCTGATAAGCTTACGTATCTTATGAATATGCATTAAAAAATATTTATTTATAATTATTTATTGAGCCATATTTAACTCGGACGACCAAGCACTCAATTATGAGCACCTTCGCTTGTAAACATCCAAGAAAGTGTTTTACTTTCTGTAGGATATGTCGGTAGGAAGTGAGTTCGTTTGTTGGTTGAAATGCACTATGGGATATAGCCTAACAATCATGCTAAACTATGATGATAACCAGACAGGTAGGGATAGATGCATTTACAATGCTAATACGTCGCTATACTGTCCACTGATATCATGATTGAAAGTCAAATCTATGCTCCGAGAGACCCAGCATACCGTGTCCTTATTACCAGTGGAGTATGAATTGCAACTTCGATTCTAAATACATCATTAAACTAGCAAAACTATATGCAACACATCTGGGAATAAGTTTGACGGTTTTTAAAAACCTTGCAGGATACGATGTCAGAATACTTTGATCAAATTTAGTATTCTGATGCTAGGAGTATATAGAGACTGACCTTTGTTAATGTTTCCTTTTCTTGAAATTTATCCCCCTTTTTTTCGTTGTTGTTTTCTTTCCTATGCACAGATGACAGAAATCTGTACAAAGCCCTTTATGATTACGAGCAGAGAACTGACGGAGATGTTCCTTTTAACAAAGATGACATTTTACATGTCACAGATTTCAGGTGAATTTTGGGGTCGGCGCATCTAAATGATTTCAAATAACGTATGACCTAAACAAAAGCTTGCTTAGAAGTACCTTATCCGGGAGGATGGGTGGGAGGAAGTGGGGGCGGGAGGAGGGGTGGTATCCCACATTTTGGTAAAACTCCAACAGCTTTAATCGCAAGAAATATGAATTTGCAAAAAACGTAGCGTAACTATTTTGTTTAAAAACGTTGAAACAACTGTGTGATATATGATGTATCGCTTACGACAGAGATTATATTATGATGGTATGATTATTGGATATGCATAAATGTGAAATATGGTTTTAACACATGTTGAGTATTGCATATGTCATTGCGCTAAAAATATTTTCATTAGGCCTACAGGTAGTACTCTCTTGTTAAAATGACACATTTTGAACAAGGCAGTCCTTAAGTGTTCCAGTGAAGTTTAGTAGTATAGAAACTATCAAAGTATCTCCAATTTAGATTCCATAAATATTTGAAACGTTTTGAACTTTTCGTATCATAACTTGTTCGAATGACATTGTTGGGTCATATAAACTCTGCATACATATTAATTATTAATTAATTTTTATCTTTCTTCTTCCCTGTACAGTGATATCGGCTGGTGGTATGCCAAGAATCTCTCCACACAACAAGAAGGTTATATTCCAAGCAACTATGTTTCTCGAGTCAAGTCCATTTTAGCTGAAGAGTAAGTCTGTGCAAAAAGCTATCCGATATGAATATTCATTATCTGATTTAAATATCCATGATAAAAGTTGACAAGCTATCAGGAAATGAAACTACCGGGGCAGGAAGTAATAATACGAACAAGTAGTAGTAGGTATATGGAGGTAATTATATCAGCTGTGAAAATGTGCATAATGTGGAATAGGAACATAACCTATTTTTAGAAATGCATACAAAACCCAGAGCCAAGTGTTGTCAACATTTATTGTTATGAGATATTGTAATTTACAGGAATGTTTAGATGAAAATGTTTTAATGCCATATTTTTCATCAGTTGGTACTTTGGCGCAATTCTACGCAACGAAAGTTTTAAACTTCTTAGTGAACCAGGTTTAGAAGAAGGAACGTTTCTCGTGAGAGACAGCGTCACAGTAACAGGTTTGTTCTTTAAGTTATTAATTAATTTCTTTAAAATGGGTATAATTTCAAGCAATGGAATGCGAGCCTGCTCGAAACTGCATATAAATCTTGAATAAAACAAAGGTAAAGTTTGAAAGACATATTTGACCCCCCACCCACCAAAAAAAAAGAAATAAGAAAAATATTATTAGTTATTGACATTTTTTTTTTTGGGGGGGGGGGGAGATCTTTTTAGACAGATGAAATGTGACGTCAATTATCTTAAGAAGTGATTTGCATTTGATTACAAATTTACGACAACCTTAGCAAGCCTAAATATTCTAAGTCATAATAGAACTTCAAGCACTTCTTCATATTAAAGTTAATCAAATGCAAAATACAGAAAATGTGTATTTTATCAAGATTTTGTACTTTCTTTGAATAACTATTTTAGTTGATACGAATTGGTCAAAGTCCAAGGCTACGATTTAGTGGAATTTGTTTATATAATATTGGTTAATTTTGAACAAAACTCAAAACAAAATTCAATCGTGAAGACATCAATTAATTTATTTGAGCCCAAATGATTACTTTGGGGTTTCAGATGAAATCTGGCCTTTTATGAATAGATTACAATAACAGTAAATTTCGTGCAAACCTTATCCATATTTAACCGTTTAATAAAGGATATATGCAGCTGCACATGATTATATGCCTATATGATTAGTTGATTTTTTACTCTCCGTGTTCTTCAAGGTGTTTACGTCATATCTGTCAGAACTTCAAAAGTGCACGAACCGGTTAAAGTTGTCAACATCAGAGTGCATCCCCTAAAAGATAATGATGGCGGCATACAGTATTACAGAGAAGAAAATCGAAAGTTTGATACCGTACAGAACCTCATAGCACACTATTCAGGTGGGTAAACATAGCAAATTATTCAGGTGGGTAAATATAGCGTAATATTCATGTAGGTAAACATGGCATATTATTCAGGTGGGTAAACATAGCGTATTATTCAGGTGGGTAAACACAGCATATTATTCAGGTGGGTAAACACAGCAAATTATTCAGGTGGGTAAATATAGTATATTATTCAGGTGGGTCACTTTTCCCAAGATATTTTATCTGGGATCTGTTGCGTGAGAATTATGAATTATCGAACTGAACAGAAATATGATAAAAGAAAATAATCATTAGTAGAGGAAAAGGGTGGGGGGCAAGGGGTGGGCAATAAGTGGATAGGGTATGCATATAAAGACAAGTGGGGGATCTAGAGGGTGGGGTAGAATGAGTAGCCTATTCTCTCCACTAACAATTAGTCTATAGCCTATATGCAAACTATATCTGTAGGGTCTAACCAACCCACATTGAACTGTTATCTTGTAAACTAATTCAGTATTCATACTTTAGGGTAAAGGGGGGGGGGGTAGAGGCGATGGAACCATGGGGGTGACGGATGCCTCAGATTGTCCAAGATCTGGCAAATATAACGAAACATTGATACTGCCCGTTCTAAAATAGAAAGATTCGGATTAGCCAATAGTTCTACTGTATGAAATAAACTTTTTCTTTTCGCCATGTTTTATTCTTTTCAGAACATTATGCAGACAAGGGAAACAAATGCCTGTTGCGGTCAAGTCCAGCCCGACAGGCACCTCAGACCAACGGTCTAACTCCAGATGAATGGGAAATCGCCAGAGATGCCATCACATTAGATACAAAACTAGGAGAGGGTAACTTTGGAGAAGTTTGGAAAGGTAATTAAAATAAAAATATTAGTAATACCCATTAGTATATCTTTCAAAAGTAATTAGTCTTCAAAACGTACCATCTTGTATTCTGGTTCATGAGTTTGCTCACACACTGTTTTTTTTTTGGGGGGGGGGGGGTTAAAATTATTATTAGGCCTATTTTTTCATATAAGCAAACATCTAACTCCAAATAAAAACCATAGTGCAAGTTAGATCTGAGAGGGGCTGAGCCAGACAAGGATACCAGAAGACCTTTATTGCATGTATTTATCTCTTAAAGGTCATATACGCATTTTGTGGTCAAGTGTGTTTATGCTAGCAAGTAAAAGATAATGTTCACTCATGTTCAAACGTCAAGAAACAGTTTACTGCCACCCTCTGATTCATTTTGTGTCTCTCTTAGCATTATTTTAATTGTTCAAACCTCCTCTGTGTCTAAGGATGAGTTCGAGAGTCAGAACAGACTGGAAAATACTTCTGTAATATATTTTAAGCAACTTTTAGCACATTAAATGTAGGGCCAATGCTGTTGACTTTAAAGTCTCTATTTTGGTATCTTAAATAAGAAACCAACTAATTCGAGGTCGGGTAGAGATGTGCAGAATGTTATTGAAATAAGGAAGAAACATGATCTGTGAAGCTTTAAAACTGGCTCCACAACCATGAACCGAGTTCTGTCTTGAATTATCTGTGATTGTTCACATAACAGTCTAGCTGTCTCTTTCTGTCTCTGTATCATATGAAAATCTGTCGGAACAAGAACTGCCATAAAACCTGTTGGTGAATCTCAGAAAAAGGGAAGGGAGGGGTGGGGCGTTCAGAACCATTTCTCCGACCTCCGATCTCTTTAGAATGTCCATGGATTCTATATTATATAACAGCCTGTCTACCAGGATTCTGGGGGATCATACTTAAATGGAGTCATATAGTAAAGTTTATATGAACTTGCAAAATAAAAGTCAACATAAAGAAAAAATAGATAACCTCTCCAAAATTATATACCCCCCCCATAAAATGGTATTTTATGTATATATATATGTATATATTTATATATAAAATCGCAGAAACAAATAGTAATTCTGTGCAACTACCATGCAGAGTTATGTATTACGTGTAGCTGTAATACTCTCAAAATCAACCCACGGTATGAAGTTGACCCCGGCATAAATTAACTCCAACATCTTTGACCAATAGTGTAAATCTTTTCCTTTGTTTTTTTGGTGTTTTTTTTTCTGACAATATATATATTCAAAGATCTGCTTTATTAGCCCCAATTATAGCACGCTATAGCCTGGAAAGTTTTGTGATTACATAATCGACCTGCCAAGGGCGTAAATCAACCTCTGGCTCTACAATTAGCATAGCTTCTTAACACCATTAGGCTCTTTGTGTAAACACTATGTGGAAATATGTTCATGTATACAGTTTAGTTTTTCATACAGCGTTCACACAAAGACCCTCATACAAGAACAAATATGTGGCAGGCGTTGCAGACTAATTGGTAAAAAGAGGTCATTTTACGACCGAGGCAGGTCGTTTACGTAATCTCAAGAAACTTTTCTATGATAGCATGCTATAGTTGGGGTCTATACAGCAGACCTTTAAGATCTCATTGATGTCTTTGTTGGTAAAATCACCAAATAATTTTCCAACGTTCGATCTCTTGTTTATAGTATAATATTTTTACTTCGATAAGAAAAGACTCTATTATTAGGAATAACCACCTTGTATATTTGCGATACAAATTATGCTGACGCATGCGTGTTATAACCTACCATTGAATCAGTGCTTTGTGATACGTAGTCGAGTCTGTGCACTTGTTAAACTTTTAGGAAGTTTATGATTTGTTTGTTCGGTTAAGGAAGTAAAAATTGAACGTACGTTTATTACCACTATAGTGAACGAGCTATGCTCATTATTTGTCGAGTCTTAGCCTCCCAGTGCAAGTAGTAGGCTGTAGTTCATGACTGTATTCATCTGTATATTGCAATCTGTTACACAATGTTAGGGCAAACATCACTGCAGTATATCAAGAAACTTTACCTACATGTTACTAATTAACATCAGCGTACCAATGTTAAGATTACTATGTAATGTTTCAACATCAGTATATCAAAGTTACACAATGTTAGGGCAAACATTACTGCAGTATATCAGGAAACAATACCTACATGTTACTAATTAACATCAGCGTACCAAAGTTAAGATTAACATGTAATGTTTCAATAGTTGTATAAGTTACAAAATGTCAGGGCAAACATCACAGGATATCAGGAAAACTGCAGCAACATGTTACTAGTATGTATGTATGTATATGTGATCTTCCCGCAAGCAGGAACTCGCGAAAGAAGCCATGAAGGCTTATAGACTCGCAAGCTGACCGAAGCCAATCTCTCGGCACACATCCATTTAACGTCCATGTCAGGAAGTTGTTATTGAACAACACCCTTGCCAGACGACACACATTGCTGTCGGCGGGGAATCGAACCGGGGATCTCATGACTGGGAGACGCCGGCGTTAACCACTAGGCTATACACTCCGCCACTAGTTAGGATGGTGGCTCGCCTGGGTGCCGTTACGGATGGGGGAGAGTGGGGGGGGGGGGTGGGTGGGAGTAGCCACTTGGAAGGGGCCCCGATTCTCATTATTACAGTTTTGCCCCAAAATAACAGGAAAATATCCGTCATTTTAGCCGAAATGCTGCCGTATAGAATCATATAGCCTAGTCTGTTTGGCCGTATTATGAACAATCAATTGGAAGCTTTCGAAACATTCACATATAGAGAATGAGAATTCCTAAACATATATTCAGTTCAAAGCTTTGTCAAAGAAAGCACCATTTTGCATCTAAGCCACATTACATGAACAAAAATTTCTCAAAAGGGAGGGCAACACCCCGTCCCCCTAGACCCCCTCCATCCTAAGGTGACAAGAAAGGAATTAAGGAAACTGTTCGCACGAGATGAAATAATTGTTGTATTTGTTGGTGAAATGCCTTTTAAGAGATACAAATTTTTTATTTCTTTTCAAGGAACATGGAAAAACAAACTACAAGTTGCTGTTAAATCCATGAAACCGAAATCAATGAAGGTTGAAGATTTTCTTGAAGAGGCCAAGACATTGAAACAGCTACAACATGAACATCTGTTAGCCCTACAAGGAGTGTGCACATTGGGGGTAAGCATATATAAAAGGCCAATATATATATATATATATATATATATATATATATATATATATATATATATATATATATATATATATATATATATAAATATATATATATATATATATATATATATATACATATACATATATATATCATCAACACGAAAGAATAATGAATATTAATATTTCTAATGTAGCCACGTCATAGTCCACAATGCACGAAATGCACAAGTCATATAGTGGTACCGATGCTGGCATTTTACTGATATGAATGTATTCCATGTATGTTCCATATACAGAGTATATGGCGCTTTACATAAACAATTTATTCCTGCAAAATGTTATACACTTTTAATTATGTTACACTTGAAAAATATCATACATTTAAAGAAATATTTTACAGTACTCAGAATCTGGTTACATACACAAAATATGTTACACATATAACATATGTTACACTTACAGAATTGTTACATTTACAAAATGTATTTACTCATACAAATTGTGATCTAAAAAGTTTCATTTTGTTGTTTTCATGGTTGTGTTTTTCATCCCTGAAAAGCTGGCGTAGTGTTTAGTATGTTAACCTACGTAGTTTAGTCGTTCGAGTTACTTCATCATGTCGTAGAGATTAAAACAAATGTAACCCAGAATAGATTGTGGCGATCTGTTACAAGGATTAAGTTTTCTTTGTTTGGTCTTCAGCCTCCCTTTAACTCCTCAAATCAATAGTTCATTGAAAAAAGGATTCTCCTCAATATTATAGTCAGGGGGAATTAACATGCATGAGAAGGGACTTACCCTTAATTATAAGATGTCATTATAAGACCTAGATCAAAATCTATTTCCCGAAGTCGTTATAGCTTTTCCGGATTGCTTAGTGTGATTTCTTATAATAAACTGTTACGAGAGTTTGTGATGGTAAGGGTGCATGCCATTAAAACACAGGAAGAGGTCTTTGGCCAGGGATTCAGAGATGGTGATGAAGGCAGAGATAGTTATAGGGGAGGCGTGCACAATGTTTGTATCCTATAACTTGCGAAGGTTCTAACCATCACGGCGCTACATCGTCCTAAATGCGGTGGAAGTAATCCGACCTGTTGCGTTGCTGTAAAGGCTGCGAATGAGATGAAGAAACGGGAGGAAGGGGTAGGGGAAGGGGGCTGGTAGGGTGAGGGACAGATTGCCTGTCGAGAAGGCTTATCGTAAGAATTTATCTAACTTTATAACCTATTGTTCAGTTCTTTCCTGGTTTAAACTGTTTCGTTTTCATTCTCTCTCCCCACACCCTCCCCCACCCCCACCCCACTCTGCTCACAGGAACCCATTCTTATCGTTACCGAGATCATGGTCAATGGAGATCTTCTGAAATACCTCCGAGAAAAAGAAGGACGTTATATCAACCACGGTGATATGATTTTCATGGCAAAGCAGGTAATGAATTAACAGGAATTGAACAACTTTCCAGTATGTCCTCGACGTCAACTTTTTGCATAATATATCTCTTAAAAGTTGACAATTTCATTTCATTTCATTTATTTATTTTTGTTCTATCACAACATAAGTATGACAAATGACATAGAAGGAGATAAGAAACAAAACTTGTAAAAGGAAGGGTACTTAAAAAACATATAGGTCTAGTCGGGTAGTGACACTCCCTGAAAAAAATACAGAACTTTACAATTAGAAAAGTGAACCCAAAAAACAAAACAAACAGGACCAACCCTTCCTCTCCCTTCCCTCACCCCCAGTTTCAATTCGAAGTGCTAGTACATGTTGATGAAGTGCTTTTGTAAGCTTTTTCTAAAAGCAACTAAAGAAGTCATTGCCTTTAAACTGAAAGGTACGGGATTCTAAAGTGCGATGGGTTCAACATTTCTTTAAATTGAATAAGAAGTGTTTTCGTAACAAATATAAGGTTTCATTTTTTTTTATTTTTAAGAACATGCATATCGATCTGCATAATATTTAATTAAGAAACTAAAATAATTAGAGTATATGTTACCTTAAAAGACTTACCATACTCAACCGTGTCTTTGTCCCTCCGGCTGTCGCGGCATGAGAAATGACATCACTTGCAAAAAAAGGAAAAAAAAAATATCACACTACTGTTTTTGTACCTATTTGAAAGTGAAAGGTTATAAGTTGTCAGTTAGGCCTTTATTTCCTTTGTTAATTTACTTTAGAGATAAGCATAATACTTTCTTTGCTTGCTTAGATCGTATCAGGAATGACGTTCTTAGAGAAAAGAAATTTCGTCCATCGTGATCTTGCAGCAAGAAATATCCTGGTTGGAGAGAACCATCACGTGAAAGTTGCAGACTTTGGTCTTTCTCGTGTTTTGGATGAAGAAATATATTCAGCTACAGGTATCTAATATTTCTACCAACATATACTGGATTCTATTCCAGCTTATCATAAGAAAAATCTTCAAAGCATTTCTCTTAGAGCCTGTACAATTACATAGACAAGATGATGTATAAATAATCACTTGAGAGCGTGGTGGCCATCAGGCTAAGGCGTCCGACTTGTCATTGGGCGCAGTATATAACTGCTGCCGACTGGAGGGATTGTCTCTGGGACAGGTTATCCTTGACCAGGGGTAATATAACGTCTGTAAAGCGCTTTGAGACCTATCGCTGGTGCATGTAAAGCGCTATATCAAAATCAAAATATTATATTGTCACAGGGTCATCTTGACAAGTTCAGAATATCTTGCCAGGTTTTGAAGTACCTCCCTTCTCACGCAATTTGACATCTGTTTATAGTAACATGTTACGACATTACGAATGCACTTTTCACGTCAAGCTCTGGTTCTGATAACAGGAGAAGGAGGAAACTAATCATGCTCCCCTTCTCCCAAAACAAAATCAGGGGCCACCACTGGCAGACAAAATATTAAACACACAATGTGATGTTTTATCCCATCTCTTTGCAGAAAGATGTACAATATAATCGTAATTCCACAGAGTGGATGTTCACTCTCTTTAGAGTGTCCATTTTGATCATTCTGAGTAACATTCTAGCAAATTTGTTTCTAATATAGAGTGAAAACACTATAACTCGTCTTATAACGAAATTGACATCCAATGATAAGAGTGACTGGCACTCCATTAACACTAATCAGTCTTCTGGGAACTTACTGAGTCTCACAATTTGAAATTGAACTATATCGCTGAAATTCTTAAAATAACGGATGCTACTGTGATACTTTATAATGCAGACACAGCGAATGTATTACTAGTGTTAGTGTGAATTTATATAGCCAAATATTTTACCAGCACAATGGTCACTAAATATGTTTTTCGCGTATAAGTCTATATGTGAATTTGCTTTCTATTGTGTGTATGTATGATGGTTTGTGCAGTTTGGCCATGCCTTGTGTGTCATTGAAAAGTCACTGTTTGACATTTCATTTTGCGTTTCTAACAGGTAACAAATTTCCTGTAAAGTGGACAGCACCAGAAGCCCTGCTGGAGAGAAAATTCAGTACCAAATCTGACGTATGGTCTTTCGGAATTACACTCACTGAAATAGAAACAAAAGGGATCATGCCATATCCAGGTAAGTCTTGATGCCATATATATATCTATATCTATAAATCTATCTAAAAAAAATAAGCTCCTTTGGTGGTCAGAAAGGCGCTATTAACCTTCATTGTACTGCGCATAAACATCATCTGCCTACTTTTGTTGACCATTGTGCCACTATTGGTAATGAACCCCAGTGGTTCAGGAGGAAGATTAAAGAGAGTCTCCTAATAAAAGACTAAAATGCTGACCTAAATAGAAATGTAGCGAGCTACGGGTTGGAGCTACGGGTTGGAGCTATTCTAATCCCTATTTACTTTTTATTGCTGGTTGTTCTATTCACCCCTAAGTTAAAAATATTCACTAAAATTTTTTTGCTGGTTGTTCTAATCATTCCTAGTTTAAAAATCACTCATGCTTATCACTATTGTCGTCCTTGGATGTATATTTGCCCTTGTATTTAATTGATCTTGTACTTTTGCCTGACGATGGAGTGGTGACCACTCCGAAATATAGCAGTATTTCGTTGTTAAAAATATTCGCTTGTTTATCTTTTATATATATATATATATATATATATATATATATATATATATATATATATATATATATATATATATATATATATATATATATATATATATATATATATATATATATATATATATATATATATATATATATATATATATATATATATATATATATATATATATATATTACGATTTCAATTATAATATATATATTCTCATTACGATTTTCATTTATATACATTCATTTGGTTTTTTTCGTTTACCTCTATTTCATTAAAATAAAGTCTGTTCAAAGTATCTGTTTCGAGATCTGGCTTCAGGAGTCACAAATGATTTCGAGTTGTTAAGCATCATGTTTGATCTCTAGAGAAGGGCAAAATATGTCACCAAAAACGACATATATATTTAATTAATGAAACAATCAGATGATCGGTTAAGGGACGACTGCATACAAACAAACCATACACACCGCCATTTTATAGTTGCACATTGTTGAAGTTCTTAGCACTATCTCTTTTTTTTCAAAAGGTATGGCCAACCGTGACTTAGCCAATCAGTTAGAACGCGGCTACAGAATGCAACAGGGGAGAGATTGCCCCGATCGTCTTTACGGCATCATGAGAAACTGTTGGGAATGGAAACCGGAAGACAGGCCGACGTTTGAGAGTCTGTTAGCCGATTTTAGCGAGTACCTGATCGACATGGAGAAGGGGAAGTACGATTGAAATAGCTAATCTTTAAAGGATACATTTATCATTTATACCCGGAAGTTTAAACCCGCAGCTGGTCGCTTCAAATCATTATTTGGAAAGATTTGATAACGAAAAAAAAAAACTGCAAAAGTTGATTCAGAGTATACACATGTCTCTTAATAATCATTTAAAGGGTGAACATGTGGTTGCACATGAGTAAATTAAAGTTTAAGTTTCCTGATGATAAAATCGGCGCGTCTTTTATAGCCATCTGCTAGGTGTATATTTGGTTGCGTATGGTGAAGAAAAAGGTTAGCTGTGATTTCATGCACAATCAATTAAGCCGCTCGTCTGAGGCAATGTCAACATTACACGTGGAAGCCGTACCTACGATCGTACAAATTCATGCAGTTAATTATTGCTAACTGGAATGTGCAATCCCGAAGTGTACATTTTCAAATAAGTGCGCCTTAAAAAAAATAGTTCTCTATCTAATAGGAACTACACAGAGATTCAGGTTCTAATTTGTTTTTCAACCTTTTTTTTTTTCTTTCTTTCTTTACTCTGTCGTATATTAATCGTTTGGTTGAGAAGTCGGCTTTCGTAACATGGTAACGACAGTTATAAATGAAATGACGCTGGGAAATAATATTATGATAAAAGTAATTTTCGACTTACTTTGCTGCGTACATTTGAAATCACGATCTTCACATTGACAAGCGCTGAACATATTAATCCGATGCTTGAAAAATTAATAATTCCGATCGGGTTTTTTTTTTCTTCGGATACGAGCATTACTCTTAAACGACTTTTGTCTGCTAATTGACAAATCAAATGAATGCACATTGATCTATACAATATAAATACATACATATAATCGTGTATATATAATCGCATTATTACTGCAATATAAATTCAACGCCGCATACTCACCATCTGGACTGTATTATTAAAATGAACATGTAAGTCTGTAAGTATTTCAAAAGATGTAATATTTCTTTCAGTAGCGCTGTAAATCTACATACATATGTTATCATCATTCATGCTAAGTTTTGTTGTGTTGCAATGGTTTACTTTGACAAGATTGTTGTTCGACTGTCTACATGATTATAACAAATATGTGACTTCTTGTTTGCAAAATCAAGTTCTGTTTACCTGAGAAAATAGTCATTAAAAGACTAGATCTGTCGCCTTCCGTTTTTCCAAACAATACTTTTTGAGAAAAAGTCGCCCAGGAAAGAACCTGGGCACGAAAACTAAACTACCGAACGACTGATCGGCTCTAAACCCCAGTCCCCTTGCATCGGGACTGTGACTGTGTGATCATCGTCGGGTGTGCATCACCATTCCCCTCGAAAGGGAACAAATACTACACGTGACCTTAGCCAAAAGGCCGGGAAGCGTTTTTTCCAAACATGTTAAGAAATGAATGGCCGATAGTAGTGATATAAACTAGCCTGCATCTACACGAATGTCTTCACTAAGATTGAACGACGTGTCCACACGCACTGACAACATCATTGTTTTGTATTTATAATTATATGATATATGCGGGATCTTATGAAGTGCTAAGGTTATACCTCCAAACTTGAGTAAACTGGCTGTCGGGTCAATGATCATCACCAAGAAGTCTTGTTTGAAAATGGGACATCAAACTATAAACTGATCTCTGTTTGCCACTTCATGACATGTTTTATTTTTGCTACTAATGCATATAATATAATGCATATATGCATATTCGTTCTCATAGAGCAATGCTTTCATAATCATCAATCACGCCTTATCGTAAATCAAGACCAACCTTTATAGCTATATATCCATTGGTGTGGCAATAACCAACAGGGTCCGGTACAGTGATAGAAATGACCCCATAGTTATAGTCTTCATATCACCAAAAACTATGGTTTGGACTTTGATGGATAAGTTTTAATATTTTTATTTCTTTTAAATATGCATGTCACTCTCAGGCCCTTATGACCACATGTGGCCAGCGGCCGGCTCAAGCAGATGAGTTGTTATTTTTCTGTCCCTGCAACGGGCCCCCTGGGGCGAGGGCCCGGGTGATCGCACCGCCCGCACTAGTGCCGCTGTGTATATATCTATCGAGCTGTATCTATATAAGAGTTGAGTTGGCTTTTTCTTTCTGTTCTATATTTTTCTTTTTCTTTTGAATTCGATGGGTGCGGTAGAGGGTGGGGATTGTTGGAACGGTGTATAAATTACTTTCGTTTGAAATTACTTCCTTACGAAGTTTCATTTTTCAAAACAAAAATATGAGGATTATTAATTTTCATGAATGTAGCTTTATTATACTTCGAAACGTGACGTCACCAAGTCTTAATTTGTTTTAAGTTACAGTTACTTTTTTATTATCACAAATTGTGATGGGGGAGGGGGGGGGGGAGTTGGAGGTCCGGTGGGGACATATGACTTTGATTTGAGGAGGCAAATCACACAGTTAACTCACTTAAACTTGCCAAAAAATTGGATTTTCTGTGTACACCTTGTAACACAACTTCCGGTATTGATTTTTTCCTCACAATGGCATTTTTATAATTATTCTTAATCACAAGTTTATTTAGGCCCAATCCTTCAACGAAGGATGTGTTTTTTTTTTGTAACACAAGCCTGAGACTTTTCGTAACGCTAAATGATTTTTTTCTTTCTATGAAAATGGTCACTTTTGAGTTAATTTTAAAACTCCGCCGGTGCAAACTCCCCCTCCACCTAGCACCCACCACACCCACTATCCTCCGTGTTTGCCGACCCTGATTAAGTACTTTATGACCAATATAATTGGTGTCAATTGATTGGATTAATAATCAAACTTGCTGACGACAAAAAATAGACACATATTTATTCATCTTTGGTTGAAATGTAGAAAGTACTCGGCATGTTATCCAACAAACTATAAGATTGTCGACAAAGTTTACGACATGCAGGTTGTATGATAATTGTGTGTAGAAATTGTTTAGAATTTAAGCCTTTTTTTTGCCGATTTTATTGATAGAATTCTGTTCCAAATGGAAAATAATAGAAACATTTCTTTTTGTATAAACTTTCTATTTTTTGACCAATTTTAAGAAAGATATAAAACTATACCAATAAATCACTGAAGAAAAATGCAACTTAAGAATTGTATCAATTTCTTGCCGAAATTTGCGTACTGACTTACAAGGTATAGAAAGGCGCGCAATGTGTACTTATTAATAAAGTGTGGGGGAAAAATGTATATTATATGATAGAAAGGTGTATTAAAAAAAGAGAAAAATATTAATGATTTTTCACTAAGGTCACGGCCAACTAATTCATTTTTCTTCTTTTCATCATTGTTACTAAACCGAGATTTTTTTCCTCAAATCAACTCACACACATATAATTTAGAAATTGAAACCATCGTTCAACATCTGTTATCTTCTTTATATTAAAAATAAAGTTTTGTTATGTTTCAGTTCAAATCTATATAAATAGTTCACATGCATGATGAGCTCGTTAACTTCATGTTATATCAGGCTAAACCTATTAATGTCAGTAGGCAAATGTCAATAACTATTTCTACCCCACCCCAACCCCCCCCCACCCCTCATCCCATATACGAATATGATCGATTAGCTGCGATTTCAGTTCCTATGAACACGATATAGCAAGACTTCAGTCGTTTTGTAGTATGGGCAGGAAGGACACTTACTTTGGGTTATAATTTTGCTTTTAGACAACGTTCTTACAATCAAATTCTTCTAACACGAAACAGCTTTTCTTCTTGCAGTAAGGGTCCCAGTCCCAATATATATGTTATAGGTTGTGCTGCATGTCTACCCATCCCCATCGCCACCATGATCCCCACCCCCTCCCCACCCCGAAAACACGACAGCAACTGTTTTATATTTAGTTGCAGTGATTTACCAACAATCTAAACATATTGTGGAGAAACCGAGAAGGGAAATATTCTTTTATTTTCTGAAATTTCAAAGGATTGAATTAATGAAGTACAATTCAGACAAACTGAATGATATCTATATGGAAGGAATTTGATTAAACACTTTACAAAGATTAAAACAGTTTTATAAATCAAAGTGAAGGAAACTAAATATTAAGAACTCAACATACAAATAAAATTCACCCCTTGATAACACAAGGTGTTATTCTCTGAAGAGAAACTGTTATAATATAATTGTTGTGTCATTTCCAGCGAATTCAAGCAATTATTATCACGGAATCAAACGAACCAATAACTGATATTTTACGGAAAGTAAAGGCAGTTCCATTGCAATGCATCATTTAATCATCAAAAAAACTATACCTATGAAAGGCTATATACACCTATACTCTCTTCCTCTATATCTATATTTATCCGTTGTATTCCATCATCCATTTCTTTGCAATATGTAATCTCCAAAATACCATATCTTTTCCCCGCATATGATTTTTGTAACTCCGTCTTGCATTTAATATATGAGACTGCCATTGCAAAATTTGAGGAATTTGTAAGATAAGGTTATTAGGTATAAGAAGAAGATACTTAGCGACATTACCTATTGTTTAAAATTATGAATATTCATCGCTGACGTAAGCAACAATTCGGTTTAGTAAGAAAGAATTCGCGACCATGGTAACCAGGATGGAAAGGGGTGTTGGGGAGGGGGGGGGGCAGAGTAATAAATATGCTGAACCTTCTTTTATCTTTTCCTCGGTCTTACCAAAAAAAGGCAGTAAATTAAAAGAAAAGGGACTATTTTAATTTAGGGTGTAGAAGGGGTGGGAAAGAGGTTGCCATTCACAATGATCTTTGCATGTATAATACATTAAGCTGTTTTGTAGTCGTATCTTCCACAATCTTCATTAGTTTAAATGATATACTGAAAATGTCTCAGATGACCGCAGTCTGTACCCTATATATGTTGGCCATTGGTTAGGCAAAACAATAACATGCCCATTAAGTGGCTCCCTTTTGGGAGAGTGAAACTTGGAACGGACTTTTATGATACGACCCCCAGGCTTGTAAATACATTAGTCTCTTAAAGGAAGAAACATAACTTATTAACATAAATGATCACATGACATTTGCCTGTTTATGAAAATGAAAACAAAAAACGATAATGATTCAAAGTTACTAAGATTAAGCACCCAGTACTTAAAACGCTTACAACGAAAGAAAACATAATCTCTGAAATTATTTAATCAAGAGAGGAAACATTGAAAAAAGGGGCACACTTCAAGAGTATAGGCTGAACACGTAGCCTACCGTGTTACTGCAGTAGTCAGGGTAATGGCAGGATATAACTATAAGGGCTGAACACGTAGGGGTTACTGTAGTAGTGAGGGCAATAACGAGACAGGCTAACTGGACAGGCTAACTGTAACGGCTGAACACGTACGGGCTTACGGCAGCCTAGTCAGGATAATGACGGGACAGGCTAACTGGACAGGCTAACTGCAAGGGCTGAACACGTACGGGGTTACTGCAGTAGTCAGGGTAATGACGGGACAGGCTAATTGTAAGGGCTGAACACCTACGGGGTCACTGCAGTAGTCAGGGTAACGACGTGGCATAACTGTTAGGGCTGTTAAAGACAGAGCATAACAGGATGTCCGATGGACACAAAGTAAATTCTTGACTTTGACATGTAATAATGGGGAGACATTTGCAAAGACTAAATGATGTTTGAAGCCTACACTCCATTGCACACTTTATATGAATAAGGAATTGCTGTAAAATAATGGGTCTTGAAGTACGGGATAATAGCGGTCCTTTGTTTCTCCTGAATATTCTTATAGAAAATGGCTATTTGGATTTAGGGATCCCAGTGGAAAATAAAAATGGAGAACATATTAAACATAGGCGGTGTTTCACCAGTGCTTTTGTACAATATTTCTATCTATCTCCATGATTCGCAAAACTGGTCCATGTACTAAATGTTGGTTGCTAAGGTTGATTAATATAACCAAGTCGTGTGTTAAATGTGTGTAGTAATTACATCGGAATATATTTTCGAAAAACCTGCAATTTGTAAGGAAAATAAATCGAAGATCTTATCGCAAAAGAAAAAAGTAAATATGAGACTTTATTGTCAGCATGTTACAACCCAATTAGTGGCCTTACCTTACCATTGATTGACCTCAGTTAATCGTCGAATACACGAATATTTGATCTCAATTAACCGAATTAATTGTTATGTCGCTGCTTTGCAAGAAAAAAATATATAAAAAAAATATTTTCGCGTGAGATTTATCTATATGCTTTATCTATCATAAAACCTACAGCAATGCTGGTCAAGCTACAGGGAAAAGTCTATTTCGAGCTATTGATGATCGCAACGTCTACGACCATGCCGGTACAACCAACTAAATTTGCTCTTAGTATGAGGTAATGTTTATTCATAAAGGGGAATACATCTAGGCCACAGAATTGATTTTTTTAAGTCTCGTTGAACTTCCTATATTCGCTATTATTACTTATTAGCCATTATGGGAACAATGCAACACACAACAGTTCTTGCACAGCATTTTTAAAGTTGACGTAGTTATCTTTACTATACTCACTTATTACAATTTCATCACTGTCTTATAAAGCAGTTCTTTAACTTAACACTAAAGCCTTGTTTCACTTTAAATAATGAAGAAAACATTTGTAATTTTTTGTTTGTACCAAGAAAAATATATTATTTTCTATAATGCAGTATCTAAAAAATGAGGATTTAAAGGCATTGAAGACTCGCCCCAAACCGCGTGCGGCCATCTGAAAAAAAGTTAACTTTCCGTTGCTTGCAAGTGACCTTTTGTTCGTGTCGCTACAAAAATGCAGACAGTACAGTTATGAAACGTGATACTTTGTTATCTTTAGCTGGACCTGAGATGTCCATCGCTGTATTGTTTTTACACTGTGCTGTGGGTATTGACCGCAGCTGTATGCACTGACTGTACACTAGTGTCTAATTACCGATGGTAGCAAGTTGTGTGTGTGTATTTTCTGAGATTGATGGTGGTGTCTAACACTTTTATTACCGGCATTATACGTTTCTTTTTGCGTGAGTCTTCACACCCTTTAAATCGAACAATTCATCAGTCGCTAATTAACCTTCATTTTGTAGGAGGATCTTTTAACCAAAATTTGAATATACTGAAAAAACCATGGCAGCGATGTCAAAGGTCAACTTTGAAGAAGATCCTTCCAGGAAGGGAAACGTCATGTCTCCTGGGGTAATAGCATTGCCCCGCACCATGATGGTGTTCAGGGCGACAAAAAACACAAAACCCAAAAAACACGAAATACTGTTAGGAAAATCGATGATTAGAAAATGAAGCAAGACCCCGCTTTGAGGAAAATATACTATCTTTGCGCTAGTTGTGAAAAGAAATTTTGTAAGAAGATCTCGTCCTCGATAATTACGAGAAGAGTCGCAGGGTATAATAAGTTCAGTTTATTCCATCTCTGAGACTTGGATACAATTTGAGAGACGATGAAAGCTGATCCTAAGTTTAGCGGACGTGATTGAAAATACTACAAAGAAGCTTTCTGATTGGTTGAAGACTAGATGTATGTTCAGTTGCCAAGCGAACGGTGGGGAACATTACGTTGCTAATATTATGTGCTAGTTATGAATCTATTAGTTCGAATGTTTCACACAATGTGTGAATAAGGGAATGTGCAGGTACTTTGCCAAGAAGTATCTAACAGAGATTCCTCATAGGAATTCTCAGTTTTTCAGAGACTGTTTCTGAGAAGTTTCGCGGAACTAGAAAGGACAGCGCCCTCTGTTAATGTGTGCATATAGATCCCCATTGCTTATGATTGAGTGAAGTACATTGACTGAATCTGTTTTATATACATTTGTATGCATCTAGAAAAACAATACTTAAAAGCAAATTAAAGTATTAACAATGAGTAATGCTGTAGTGGGACACTTGCTTTGTCATGTATATGTTATTATATAACTATATATACGGATATCGATACCCAACTTGGAGTGCACACACTAAACTAAAAAAGAAAGAAAATGTATTAACTTTAGAGAAATATCAATATTTCATTGTTAAGGATTATCGTACTTTTTTTTTAAAAGTACAATCGACATGGCTTTTGTACCCAAACTTTTGACCTATATCAAGTTCTGTAAATAATTTCACTGTAAGGTTCCTGTGTATATGTTAATATAAATGTAATATACCACTATTTGTGGATATTAAGTTGCACCCTTAGGATGTCCAATGAAACATTTAAATGTTTAAATGTCAGCAATTGTTGATATCAACAATTCACCTGATGATACTAGGAGTTCACTCGATGACTCAAGCAATTGTTGAGATCACCAATTGCTAATATCGCAAAATAAATTTTGATTTCAGCAAATATATGTTAATATTGCCATACCAGGGAATAACAGGTGCAAAAACTTGCTGATATCACCTAAGTGCTTGTCTGTGCTATCAATCCTCTGCGATATAATACTTATTATAAAATATAGTGGCAGTGCAGTTATATTTCAAAATAAACATTCTGGCAATAATAGTGCCTCCTCAACTGGTACGTTCATATTTATCTATAGGCAAGATAAATGTATGCTTTGTAAGAGTATGCCCATTAAGATTATATGCTATATATATATATATATATATATATATATATATATATATATATTTGCAAAATAATAAATACTGTATTAGTCACAAAATTATTCCATTTGATTCTTTTTATTTCTATATCTATGATTAATTCTTGAAAATACATTCATTTGAATTTGGTCTGTATTTCTTCCCGTTTATTTTTTTTTAATGTTTTATATTCTCAAGGTTACTGCATGTGTATACCGAAGCTGTTTTATTTGCAGCGTGCATAAAGTTCTGATCACTCAATCCGTCAATAAAACATATATTAAATGGTTTATGGTTAAATGGTTTATTATATGATAAATGCGAAAATATACTTTGAACTGATCTGAACTCGCAGTAGCTGTTGTGTCTATATTTCTGCTTGATGAGTAACGTTACAACGCTACACAAATAGCCATATAGGTAGTTACGAGTAATATAGGGGTTACACGCCTGTTGAAGCTAATCATAAAGGGTGTTTAAGAAGATTTGTTTCACTTGTAGCTCTCGGTAGCTAACAGAGTTCCTTAATTATGGGCCCTCCACCCCAATTACTCTGTCAGATTCAAGGTCTCTTTCCAGTTTATGTATTAAGTCGAACAAAACTGTTGGAAATAGTTTCAACGCTCTATAAAACTACTGATACCTCTACTCTGTACGATTGTGCTACGAGTTATAACTTGGATTACTAAGCAGTAATCTCAGAAAGGAAATTGACTCGACAAAATGCGTCAATTCCCCCCACCCCCCACCTCCCGCCCCATAATGAGTACTGTGGCAGTGGATTGAGCCAGGAAGATTTCCGGCAGTGAATCTAATAGACCTGAAAATGAAGGCAGTTCTTTATTATAACTATGACTAAACCTTTAACCTGCTAATTAAATTCATGAGTCCCACAAAAGAAACGCTAATATTTTAAATTGTAAGCTCCCTTCTCGGTACCGGAATCTAAACCTACGTTTACACTGGAGATGGTCAAGTATGCAATCCCATGTTATCCCGTATAGTGTTCATGTATGACTGGGGATTTAGAATTAATTTCTTTTCAGATGTAAACTTCACGCAAGTTTACTTGACTATGCAAGCATTAATCTGTCTGTGAATGTCTGTATAACTAGACGAGACACACGTTGACAATTGCAGTTTATTTTATCACTCCCATCAAATTTGACTTTGGACTTTGGACATTTGTAAACAATTGAATGAATGAGCAGTTATAAGTCTATCCACGCTAATAGAACGGTTTTAATTTACCGCCTAATGTAGGCGTCTTCCGCCATCTTGTACCGTCAGAACAAGCAACAGAAATTCCATTTTTAGGATTGATTTCGTAGTAGGCCTATGTTTGGTGTTTGACCTGGTACTGCGACAGAAGAAATAACACTACAATCTTGGAATAAATAGAGGTAAGAATCAAGGTTAATTGGTTTATTAGAATAATTAACCGGATCCATTTAATTAGCTAATATTTGACTTTAATTTGTCTAGGAACTTGAGAAGAGTTTATTCAGCGCACTCATATAATGTAGGCCTAAGCACGCGCTTAGAAATACCCCTACCAAATGTGCACGACTTAGCTTCAATCATTTTACATATAAATGATAAAATGATTTGTTTCAATTTTTTAATTTGTAAACGAATCCATAAAACATACAATCATGTATCAGGTCCATATGCTGTGTTGCTTCCCTTCGCGTCACGTGATCCCGTTGTGCCCTTCAGTGTGCTTACGTTCCTGCAGCGACCTGTGTGATTACTAACAGTAACAGTTCACAGACATGGTGTGCAAATCCTACATACATGAAAGTATTAGTCTATACTACTCGACTACTATGCCCACAGCGGAATATATTGACCCCAGTTTTTATGTCATTAAGTCGTATGACAAAACATACCCATACAAAGCAACACTGGTAAGCCATGTTTCAAATCATATCAAGTAATAAATAGGTCCATATCTGATCCTATGTGTAGGCGAATGTGTCCCCTTCCCCTTTCCGTCGGGAAATTTGGAAGAGCTAAATCGACACGGGATACGAAATTATATGATGTGATACGATACGATATGGTATGACATTATATGATATGAAATGATATGAAGTGATGTGATGTGATGTGAAGTTTTGCGATGTGAAGTTATGTGATGTGACATGATATGATACGATTGTAGTGATGTGATTTGATGTGATATGATATGATATGATATGATATGATATGATATGATATGATATGATATGATATGATATGATGTGATGTGATATAATGTCATACGAAGTGATTTGATTTGATGTGTGGTGTGGTGTGATGTGTAATGATGTGTAATGATGTGAAGTGAAGTGATGTGAAGTGATGTGATGTGATGTAAAGTGACATGATATGATATGAAATGACATGCAATGCTATGATGTGATGTGACGTGACGTGACGTAGCGTGACGTGATGTGATGTGATATGATGTGATGTGAAGTAATATGATGTGAAGTGATGTGATGTGTAGTGATATGTTAAGTCATGTGATATGAAATGATTATGATGTGACGTGAGGTGGTGTGATGTGAAGTAATGTGATGTGATGTGAAGTGATGTGATATGAATTAATGTGATGTGATGTGAAGTAATGTGACGTTCTCTTCTTCTTTCTTTGTTTACTAGTTGCACCGATCTCGAACTGATGGTGTACTTTGTAGCAGCCTACAACTGTTGTCGTATCGAACTAGTGAAAACAACGTAAACTAATAGCGCCACCACTTCCCACCCGTCCGTCGGTGCTGATTTTGAAAACATGGCACTTCAGGCGAACGGTAGATTTCCAGATGCGGAGTTACTTCGTTGCACAATGTGCATGAATCGCTTCAAATTACCAAAGATTCTTCCTTGCGCCCATAGTTTCTGTCAGGGGTGTCTCATGGCTTACCAAAGTAAACTTGCTGACCAGCCGTTTTCGTGCCCGACTTGCAGACTGATAATAGATGTACCGGAAAGTGGGGTCAGAGGATTCCCGTCTAATGTTTGTTTCATAAATCTCGCAGAAAGATTAGACTTTTTCGAACAATTAACTGCGCAAGCTGGTAAAGCCCAAAAATGCAACTTCTGCCAAAAAGACGAAATCGTTGCTTTCTGTTTGGAATGTAGTATCGCTGTGTGTGTCACGTGTCAGAAAGGCCATTCAAGGTTACCCGGGATGAAACTTCATTCGGTTATCCGTATCGAGAAAGTTACCGACCCCAAGTACATGGCAAAGATTGCCATAGTGAAGGCTCCTTACTGTTGGAAGCACCAGAGAGAGAAGTTCCGTTATTACTGCACAGTTTGCAACAAACTCGTTTGCAGAGATTGTACAATACTGGATCACAGAGACCACGAATGCATAGAAGCGAAAAGACAAGCTCCCGATACCAGGGAAGATCTGGAAGCCCTTCTAGAGCAAGCTGACCAGCAAATGGAAAATTATGTTCAGCACATTAAGACAGGAAAGGAAGGGATAGAGAATATTGAAAGCAAGGCTCGCGAACAATGCCAAAACGTCGAAGAAACGTTTGAAGCAGTCGTAAAGACGCTTCGTTCTAATAGGGACGCCCTGTGTAGTCAAATAATGACAATCAGGGAAAAGAAAGTTGCTAGCGTTCAAAATGACGTCAGAGAAGCGGCAAAATGGGTAAAGAGCATGCGCAATGCTCAAACAGTGACGCGAAAAATCGTTGAGGTCAACAACCCGTGGGAAATCTTAGCCATGAAAGAAAGTCTCTCAGAGGCGTTTGAGACTTACCGCAGGGAGGCTGAAAGACGAAAGAACTGGGGTTACAACGAATTAGATCTTAGCGCCAGTTTCTCTCCAGCCTTTAATGCCGAGGAAATGTCCTCGCTGAAAATAGGGGATACGGTAGAGGAATCTCTGGTCCTCCTAAATTATGATCCAGTAAAGAATCAGGTCGTAAGACAATACGTAACCAATTAGTTTTGGAATATTGAAATGTTCGTTACCAAACAACTTCTCTTCGTGACAAGTGACAATATATATATGATATATCTTAATATTAACGACCTGTAAGATGGCAAGATTGCTGAACCAATTAGTTGTACGTAACCAACAAGAAAACCATCCAATAAATATTTGCCCAAAAAAAGTAAATTGTTTTTAAAGCAAGACAACACGAAATGAATCGCTTCTATTGACATTCATACTTAACATTTTTTGAACATGTCAGCTGTCAAATGTGGCGGTATTGACAATCTCAACTTTAGCTTACTTTACAACGTGATAAATGACGTCACTCACAGATAATAACCGTTAGATCGACCATGCCCTTATAGTGACGAGACTTATCCCATACATTAAATGGAATTGAGAATTCGCAACGAATAGACAGGTGTATAGCAACTTTCAATAATTCTCATTCTTTTGTTATTGCTTTTGCAGGCCCGATGAGCAGTTTGCAGTATAGTTATGGGATAAGTGTCAATGTAAGGTATAGAGTAAACGTGATTGGTTTATGTATAATACATACCCTGTCAGTAAATAAACAAAGCGTGTCCGATTATTTGGGTCTATTTATAGCCAATTTAGTAGCGCCGCATTAGTAGTTATGCGACGACCAATTGAATGGTGCAAATAAGTACGCCTTCTCATTATCACTTTACTGAATTTTACGTTTAATTTGAAACATTTAAAGTTTTCGTTATTGACATATCTTTGAAAGGAGACAATAATATTGATCAAAATTAACTTTACATTTCAAAGAAGTTCTGGAAAGGGGAAATGAGGAAATTAATTTGGTGCGGAAGCTATGTTGAAGTTTCATTTGACATATGAATTAGTTGGTAAAGATTTTAATAAAACGATTAAAACTGGTGATTAATTTGTTAACATTTTATTTTAGTATAAAACTTACATTCCCTTTTCTACAAGTGACTTTTTTACATTTTCAAGGTACATGTTTATATATATATATATATATATATATATATATATATATATATATATATATACACTTCCCTATATAAACTTCCCTGTTTCTACTATTTATGTATAATATTTTTGCCACTCAGCTTGTTTAATATTTTTTTTAGCTTACTTCAGATATTCTGCAATAGACCAACTTTCAAACCATTTGTGTTCGAACCTGATCATTACTGAAATGTTTTTATGACCATTTTGCAAATAATGGAACCACTTTGTTGAATAATTTCGTTGAAGGCGGAAAACTGAAGAAGTTCTCTAAATGGACAACCTTTAATATATCATTTGATTAATGATTATTATATACTAGTCTTGTTTTTATCCCTTCTCAAAGAGGCCATTAATTTTGTTGTTGTTGCTATTTCTTTAGTCCTTGTTGCTGCTTCTTCAGTATTCTTTCACATTCTTATAATGAAGTAATGTACCATTCTACCATTCAAAGTTAAAGTCTAATTACAATTCAATAATTCAAATTCAGTTATTCAAGTTCCGTAACCAGGACTTGATTGGATGTGACCTTTATTAAAGATAACATTAATTTTCTTTGATAAGTAATTTGGATTTCGTCTGGTTTGATGTAAGCACATTATACTCAACATGAAAGTATTTCAAATTTACCCGTGTAACAGTCTGGCAAACGGCCTTTTTCCTCAGTGCCGTAATATCCCTCACTCTACACAAAGACTGCAGAATATAATGAAAGTTCACAGTGCAAAATACCGATTCACAAATATTAACGGACAATATTTGTATCATTAAAATGTGATGCGAACTCTATTTTTCTATTCAGCTACATTTAAGAAACTTTAAGTTCATGGAGGCAATTTTTCTTGATTCCGTCTCACTTAAATATTCAGTTATATAATATGTAGCGTATTAAAACAATACAAAGTTTATGAAACTAAGATGATTAAATAAAATATTAAGCATAAAAAAAGTGGCCCTGCTTCGTGTTTTGTCTTTGATACATTCGTGTGTGAGTTGAAGTCGCATCATAATAATTACACATATCAAGGAACATGCATATATGTCACACATTTGACTTAACAATTGAAACAGTTTTTGTCTTGAATAAGCTTCTGCAAATGTTTAATCAGTCCTCAAACAGTACACTTGTAACTTTAAAAAGCAACGTTTAGTTTAAAAATGAAAGAAGTAGAAAGCAATCATACAATTTAAAGAATATTTTCATATAAGTAGTACGATTACCATGGAAAAAAGAAACTGCTAATGAAATGATTATCTAGACTGGAAGAAAATCGTTACTTAATTAATCAATATCCAAAAAATTAATCAACTTCATGAGAAACGGAAGTATGATTCGGTCAAGGGCGGCGGAACCGGGGGGGGGGGCACAGGGGGCACGTGCCCCCCCACTTTTCCGCAGGTTAAAAATGTGCCCTTTTTCTACATAAAAATTGAGGTGTCTCAAGTTAGCAAGAGGCCAGGGAACCAGAATGAACACTCGGGAAGGGCCGTTTCCGGCCATCTGAGGGGTTTGTAAAACCAAAAATTTTCTTGTACGCTCCGCGCCAACCGATGGTGGCGATCCGCTCAGATAGTTGTGCGTACAACTTTGCAAATCCTGGCTACGCCCCTGACTTTTAATGAATTTCTGTGGGTCAAACTCAAAGCTATTTCGAATGGAAACAAATGTTAAGATATTAACAAGAAATAAACTCTAATTAGGAAGATTCCTACATTTAGCAACTAGCATGATTTCACCCCATTTTGTCTCAAAAGAAAACTTGTTCCTTGTTTCCCAATTTGCACATGGATATTGCTGTGCTAGTATGCATATTTTCCTTAAAGGAGGGGGGGGGGTGTTGATGGAGACTTGGAGTGATGTGTATACGCAAATAAATTAATACAATAAGAGTTATAAAGGGTACTAAATATAAGGCTGCATCAGTCCAATGGAATTTCTGCAAAGTACCCTTTGATGTCGGTGCCCCCCCAGATTAAAAGTGCTTCCGCCGCCCTTGGATTCGGTCAATCAAAAATGTAATGTGGCCCCAACTGCAGTCATATGAATCTTACTATCTGTGGCGAAGCAATTTATGACGCCAACCGAGACGCAAACAGGACGGGCTCAAACCTTCCCACTTTAAATCTAAGGATTTACAAGAGGTTAAACATTCCGTTCAAGGGGATAGTATAGTGCAAAACCTTCCAAAACGTTTGAAGGGATACTTAGAAACTATTGTCAGAGACATTTCACTTAATACATAACTTGAAAATGAAGAATTGCACACAATTTTCCGTAGTCTGTGTGCTTCATAAGAGTTCCGACTTAACAGATTACGCCACTGGAACTATTATTTTTGCAACTGCATGTGTGAACATTTTCATCAAAACGGAATAAAGTATACCACATGCATGCAAATCACTTGTCTATTTTATACATTGTAGAAAATCGTAGGGGTTCTTTTAATATAAATAAGACCAATGTACCACCCTTTCAGCAGCCGGCTCGCGATTTTTGTCCCAAACAGGTTTGCAATTACGGAGTTTTCAGCCAATCAGATTGCTCGTGGCGTCAGCATAAATAATGAACATCTCTTGCCGCTTGGAAGTTCGAAGGCAAATACTGAGTTACACACTGACACTTGCGAGTTCACGAGTCTTGAGTGAATATACAGTATAGTGTACAGTATGATATATTTCCGTCACTGCACTGTGTAAACCGTTATAATACATATAAGGGCTACAGCGCACGTGTGATGCACCCTGTAAGAAACTTTCACTGTGCGATGTTATCGATTAATGCCTTCACAGATAACTTCGATCAAAGTAGATCATACAATACTAGTGTGCTTAACATGTCTAAACCTTTTCCAAACATATCTACATATATGTACGAAAAGCTTCGGGTAATTTTGAACGGGTATATCTTCGTTGCAACAAATGGACGCAGAATCTCTAAGTGAAGGTTTCTATGGTGATGACGTAACTTTTCCGACCAATCATGAACGACTATTTACACAAAATTGCAAACCGGTTTGGGAAAAAAATTCGCAGCCGGCTCCCCTTGCCCTTCGTACCCCAACATACCCCTATCCTACGCCATCCATATCACCCAAGAAAAACATACTAAAACACTTATATCCGCACTCATTACCCAAACAAATTCCTTGTCTATTTTATACATTGCAACAAACCGTGGACGTTCTTTTAAATCAATAAGACCAATGTACCACTGCTTCGACTATTTTCTTCTATCGTAAGGTTATTCCAACTACCCCCCCCCTCGCCTTTCCCCCATTTGACAGTGAAAATTCACGGTGTACCCTATGGCTACTACACACTAAAGTAACGAATACTAGTGTGTGACAGGAAGAAACTTCAAAATTTAGTTCTAGCATAGTGACGAATGTGTCACGAATGTCTAAAATTAACTGAGAAATGACATTACATAACGACGCATATGTTCAGGGGCGTATCCAGGATTTTCCAATAGGGGGGGGGGGCGCCAGGCATGAATGATCGCCGTCCTGGGGGATGGGTCTAAGGGGAGGGGTGGACAATTTTTGCTTTCGAAGAAGGGCTGAAATGCAAAATGGTGCCATATGCATGGGCGGCGATCCGTACTTCCGAGTGGGGGGGGGGGATATGACCTTGTTGACTATGTAAGCGTAGCGCCACCATGGGTTGGCGCGAAGCGTAAAAGAAAATTTTGGGATTAACAAACCCTCTAGATGGCCGGAAACGGCACTTCCCGAGGTTTCCAAGCGGCATATACCCAACTTTAAAATAGGGATGTCATGTCCGAAATATCTCATAATCAGGATCCAAAATACTTTTTTTTTAAATTTCGGGTGTTATTTTGGGAAAATTGCCCCTGTCAATCTTGTTTCAGGCGCAACGTTAGAATGTTCGAGAGCTCTTTTATATTATTCGCTGAAGAAAATGGCCTCATGCAGGCTATTATAGGCCTATACACATGCAATACACAATTACACATAGTTACATTCCTAGGTACCAATTGCTAGGGCATCCAGGTGAAACGTGTATTAAGCATTACCCTGGTAACATGAGATTCTCAGCTGTTCGAGGGAACATGTACGTGTGTAGGCCTACTATAGGGCCTGTATGAATACTATGAGGGTGCATATATGTACTATATCAATACCGTGGGCGCAATAATACATTTTGTTGTTATAGGGCCAATGAAGCCTACAGTCAACTATTCTTGCTTTATAAAGACGCTTTATTTGAAAAGATCGCACTGCGTTTATGGTAGGCGAGAAATGAAGCTAAAAAAGAGCCGTACATTAACGATGATGCATAAATGTAGGCATGAAAATATTCTTATCCCTGGCATTTGGTGGAGGGGGGGGGGATATCGTGTATTACATCCCCTCCACCCATTTTCATGGGGGGATATATCCCCCTCCCCCCCCCAGGATCGCCGCCCATGGCCATATGTGATCCATTTTTCGACCTTAATAATAAGCAACATTTCCAGTAAATATGGACACAAAATGCACAATTTAGTATGGCTGGCATGTCACTTAGTGTTTATAGTGATAATACAAACACAATTACCATCTATGTTTCTAAAACTATTGTACCGCCGAACTTCGCCAGAACCTTTTTATGGCAAACAAAAAATAAAGCATACGGGAGGGGGGGGGGGGGTTGAGCGATCACCGACATCTCACATAAAGGTCGTCATAATTTTTTTTTTTTTTTGCTAATCTTTTTTTTTTTTTTTGGTGACGGCCAATAGGGGGGGGGGGCGCGCGCCTGTTGCGCCCCCTGGATACGCCCCTGTATGTTTACACTAAAATGACTACTTTGTAAGAATTTTTTTCGATGAGCAGCAAATATGATAACTCAAAATTGTATTTGTTATATTGAATATATTAACAACTTATGGTAAAGTAGATCCTTTTTCAATTACGATATACTAAAGTCAAAATGTGAACAGTTTTAGAGCGAGTTTAATCAAAACTCACTTTTTGCCAGAACGGTGACGAATTGTTGAGCATTTGGATTGCCAAAAATGTGAGACTGGGCCTTTATATTGTTCGTTATATATACTAGTAATTTATGACTCATATCTTTTGTCAATTTTGATATTCGTTTTCGTCATCGTACTGATAGTATTCCCGCTGCTCATATTCCTCATGAAAATCGTATTCGTCGTGCACTTCATCTTGCATTCATTATTACCATGGTGGTTCCTCGTATTCGTCACACCTAATAATGTAATATGGTTTTCTATTTCTTTTCTTCATTGCGTAATTTGTGGCTGCATATGCCACATGACTTGTCTTTTGAGGAGATTGTTTGATGGTACCTAATAGATTCCCATTGACTGGAGTTGATATCTCTGATACCGAACTAGATACACTCATCGCAGAGGGGGAAAACGTTAATGTAGTACTTGACGCTTCTTGAACCCTTAAATGTTTTTTGTTTAGAGCAACCTTATCGTCATGGAGCTTTTTAAAGGCGTCTGTTATATTCTTCTCCATCCCAAGTACATCCCATTGGTTTTCTGCTGCCATGATCTTCTTCGCCACTACCTGGGTATTTTCCATCGCCTCCGTCCAGTTTGTGACTTCATCATTTATCTCCTTTAATGGAGTGCACTTTTTGTTCCTAATCTCCTCTAGTTCTACTTTCAATTTATTCCTGTCAGCATTCAACCTTTCAATACCTTGATCATACTGCTGATCAACATTTTGTTCACTTTCGGCAATTTCCTGCTCGATACTTGTTGTAGCTGCATTGACATTTGCTCTCATTTGTTGAACCGATATGACCGCCTTTCCGCTGTTTTCTATAGCACGCTCTAAATTTCGTTTGGCAATATTTACTCTTGTCTTAGGTTCCAGACACTCATGACCTCGATGACCGACGATTGCACAATCTCGGCAAACAAGTTTACTACAGGTTGTACAGTAAAAGCGTAGTTTCTCTTTTTGATGTTCGCTGCACCGCGGTACTTCCAAAGCAAGGATACCTTTGATATATTTTTCGTCACTTAATTTGTCAATCGGGATAACCTTATGATCGTGACAGTCTGGCATCTTGTCATGGTACTGCTTGCAAGTGACACAAACATACATGTCACAGTCGATACAACGTTGGATATTCTGGATACCGTTACATAAATTACATTTTGATGAGGATGTTGATCCTGTTGTGTCCGCCAAGTTAAAACGCTCCATCAAACTCACCAATAGGAAATTACTTGGTAGATCCTTTAAACCAGTTTTGGGTATTGCCACTGCCGCTCGACATGTCGGACAAGAGAACGGTTTGTTTTGAAGACTTTGTGCGAGCTTTTCCAAGCACTTGAGACAAAAGCTGTGGATACATGGTAACATCCGGGGACTTTTGTAGCCTTCCATACATATTGCGCACTGCAGGAAATTATCGTGCAGATCTTTCACGAGGCTACTCTCCGCCATCTTGAAATATAAAATAGAGAAACAAATAGAATATTACAATCTATCGTCGGACCTGGTTTAAATACTAAAAAAGACGATAATTATATAAACTAATTTACAACACGTATGCATACTGATCGATCATTTAAGTAGCCGACACACATGCCGCAGCGGCAACCAAACAAATATAACAATTTCAATTAAATATGAGCAGCAATTCACACATAACATTTGACCTGATCAAAACTGTACGCATCTTTTACTCAATATGGAATATTGACATGCTAAAGGCAAGGTAATTCTTACGGCTTCTGTGTATACTTTAGCCTCTGATATATCATTTGAAATTCTCCACCGATCAAATGAAGGCTACGGTTATTTTACTCAGTTCAAGGCATTCACATAACAATGAAGGTATACTGTAACTACAATTGCAATGGGAAGGTTTTGATACTGTGCCTTTCGCTGAACTAGAATGAATTATACACTACTCTGAATTTTGCTTAAATCTAATGAACTTTGTTTTCTAACAAAAATGATTTTCTCTCCTGTTGACACTATGTCCTCACATTGAAGAAGAGAAAAGTCATCCACTGGACATAGGCAGGAAAGAAAGTTTGGCCGTGTATCGTAATGTAACACACTTTTCCCACCATATCAAGTATATTTTCAGGTGATTTATACCAGATGATATAGTTTTGGGGTGTTTTAAGGCTTAGGTGTCCGAACTTCGAAGTGTCCATGTAGCTCTACTAGTAAGTATGCAGGTAGACCAACCTTAAGCCCATTGCAACTTAAATCTTGGACAGTGTTTTATGTGTTGGAAAACGATCTCCTAATGGTAAAGAGCTTTCTATAATAGAACAATCGTAGGTTGAAAATTTTATCCACACTCTTCATTATCAGGTGATATCTGTGCAGATGGTGTTCAACAAGTAGCTCTTGAAACAAATGATTTCTTGGAAGGAGATGACCCACAGTTTTTTGCCATAATGAGATTAATCAAGATGTTCTACTTGCTAATTTTGAGATTTTCTGGGGTTTTTTCTTCTCCAGACCCAAGTCGAGGAATTCTGAAATTCTAAATTATGCTACTGTGTAGATTGATGTGGATAAACTAGCTAGTTTGTGGATCAGAGATTGAAAGAGCTGGATGGGATCTGGAGTAAAATAGTAATCCATAAGCAAGTCTTGTTAGAAATGAATTCACTGTGATGAAGGAATATTATTGTATTGCTATGGCACCTGAAGTTCCTGAATAACAAATCACCTAATTGGACAACTCTGAAAACACTTGATGATGGCACTTTTAATCCTCTTCTGTCCTTGCATCTTAGCAACAGTGAATACCTTTGCACATTCACAGCAGAATATGGATGGTCTTTAGCACTGTCAGAGATTGATTCAAATAATGATTCTGCCCAATTTGACATAGTGGTACCCATTTTTTCATTATTAAGATATATGAAAATACTGTAATTTGGGTCTGTTCACTCTCTGTGAGAATATTAACATAGGCATCAAACCTTCTTCAAGAATATCCGTGATAACATGGGTATATACAGAGTATGGGTTTCAACCCCCCTCTAAGCTCCCCCCCCCCCCCTTGAGTATGTTCTATTCAAAAAATGCTATCTTGTAAGTCTATCTACTGTTATCACATGTATATTAAACACCCAGAGTGAGACAATCAGTCCTGTCTATTAAGGACTGTCACTGGTAAGGTAACAGTTAGTTATATAAAGGGTCAGAGGTTATCACTACTTAGGGAGCTGTTTGTTTCTGTGGTCACTCACATCCTGGTAGCAGTAGAGAGAAGAATTATAATAGATTAGAAAACAGTGCAATCTTGTGTTTTGACTTATTTTTCAATTATCCTGGGAACATTATACACCCGGCTCTTGTTTATGCAATTGATTTTAAAAGTCTGGAAAGTGTCATTTCTGTTATCTGAGAGGCTCATGGCAAACATTTTTCTTTCTTGTATTATTTTAGTGGTCCACTTGGATACTGTCATAGTTGTCCCTGGAAAATGCTGTGGAAAAGCTACCCCCCTCCCCTTCCAACACATACCTACTTGTGTAATTCTTCCATATTACAGTAGTTTGTGCATGCAGTTTTCAGTTTAATGTTAATGTCCCATCTTATCAAGTGAGAGTACAAATAGTGTGCTGTATGTCTACATTTAATAGTCACAGTCATTAAAAGGACTAAGATGCTAGCACAAGTAGTGGATTGAGTGTCGTTTTTACGTTTTACCAACAAAGCTTTGTCCATGCATGGTAAGTGATTACATTAGGCCTTAAAATCATAGTTGAGTCAGTTTAGGCAAAATAGCCTATAACTTTACTGTCCATCACAACATACCTGGCTAGGCTGAGCAGGCAATTGGCCTACCTCAAAACTCAGATATCTGGCTATAGGCTATACTGCTTATGCCCTTTAGCCACAATTTACAGTGTTGGGAATATGTTGCAAATGGAGAATGCATTTGATTATTGGTACAATAGACTGAAATATTCCAGGCTTAGTTATGAGAACTTATGACCTAGGCTAACCTAAGTAACACCAGGGCAAGGCTACGTCTACGCACATAGGCCTTCCCTAAGTTAGGCTAGCCTATGTCCCTATTATTGAAGTGTTAATGAAAGGCTAAGCCCAAGACTTAACAGTCATCCCATGTTATTCTGGCATGTGGATCTATCGTTAAGGATACAGTTTTAAGTAAAATGAGGTTGTGATCATTTTTTGTTATTAGGTTTTTGTCATATCGCATCCTGATTAAGGACAACCGTAGTCGGTATAGGGAGCTAGGCTTTCTATATCCCGGGTCCGTGAATAACAATACAACAGATTAGCAGACGACACTAGTAAATTATTTAAGATTCCTACTGTATGTTATTTGATTTGATTTGATTTATTTGATTTTCCACTGGATATATACATGTGGAGGGAAGTCCTCTAAAAAGCCAATTCAGGCTTAACAAGGTAAAGGACTCCCAGGAAAGAAAGAACGGGAAAACAAAAAACAAACAAAGAGCATATATACATAAATGAAAATATAACTAGTGTCTTAATAAAGAATAATTAATAACATACAATATAAACGATGTATCAATACTGTGTATTATTACTGTATTATTACTTCTACTATCGCTTCCTAAGAATTACAAAGTGAAACTATAGTCCACTGCTACAATTTCGAGATTTTGCACCTAAATGCGGCACGCGATATCACCATTTCGAGTAATTTATGTCACCTTTATCACTTTAGTTTAGTCAAACATGTAGTGTTCTTTCTTGCCGTACACAGAAAGTGCCACCACTTGATGAGTGGCTTCAATATGTATGTCGCATGACGTCATTCTATCCTAATCAATTTCTATGGAATAATCAAATGTAACAGCAATCCACTTATAAGAAGATTATGAATGATGAAAAAGAAATAATGCTTCTAAGAATCAACAGATGTTGAGAGCTCTTTAAATATAATATTGACTAATATGTGTGGAATACTTTTCTCTTTTGCTATTATTTAGTGATAAAAGAATTACTGGAACATTTTCCTTAAAGTGCAGTCTTGATGAACTGTAATTTGTTTTCTGGATTTTTTTTTGTATATTTTTTTTTTGATTAAATCAAAAAGTACTCATGTTCTCAAAAGATTATATACACAAAACATATCACGAAATATCTAGGCATCACCAGATCTGATTGAGATCTGTTACTTGCTCTTTAGAATGCATGAATCGTAATTGGCAAAAAAATAATGTTTAAGACAATATTCAAGCGGTAAAAGAAGTCATAAGAAAACTCATACAACATATGATGAAATAGCTACATCTGAATTACTGTAATAGAACTTTGAAAATGCTTTCAAAACCTCACTTTCCACACCGTTTTGTATCGTTGTCTGTTTATATGACCAGCTCAATGAAATCCTGTCCTTCCACTGTATGTCATTTTCTTTTGTTGACTTTTTTGACATCATCTAATGCTATCCTTGAGACCTCCCCGCCGTCTTAGTTAATTCAAAGGTAAATTGCTCAGCTCAGATTTGTCACTTTGTGGTGTCTTAGTCATAAATTGTTGATGCTTTGTTTTCGACTTGTTCCTTGAGATAATTTAGACAGAGTCATCGCATACTCAGAAAAGGGAATAACTTTGGTCTGCTTCTCTTCTTCTGTTCTAAGGTACAGTGTGCATGTGAGGAACGTCTTCTTCCCAATTAGGTCTAGACTAATCCTATCCAAGTCAGCATTTCTATCCATGAGCGCATTGTTCACTTGTACACTGTACACTGTGTACAGTACTTGTATATGTACGGAGTACCATGAGTGCCAGAAGACTATGTTTAAACCTATCACTAATATACACACTGTACATATACACCCAGTACAGTGTATGTACTGTACACACTGTACATACATGTATGTACTGGTTGAAATTCATTTGATAGTAAAGTCTTCTAATTCAACCAATTGTATATGTACAGTGTGTATATTAGTGTTAGGTTTAAACATAGTCTTCTGGCACTCATGGTACTCCGTACATATACACCCAGTACAGGGTATGTACTGTACACACTGTACATACACATGTATGTACTGGTTGAAATTCATTTTTTAAGTCTTCTAATTAAATGAATTCAACCAGGAGCAGACAAGTACATTGCAAATAGTATTTGTTTATATGAAATTAAAAACTGCACAGTATTGAATTGAATGACCTTGAAGTACAGTAAAATACCCAGGCTCAAAACACATGGGTATCATTTTTTTATTTTTTTATTTTTGTAAAAATCCCAAACTTTGAGGATTTTTCATTTCAAAATAAGGCAAAACGCCCTCCTGAAATTTTTTGTACAAACATGGTGGTACTATATCTCTTCCAGAAAAATGTTCATTTTTTTTCAATTTGACGCGTTTTGAGTTATTTGCCGTCAAAGACGACCTCTTTGTACATTGGAGCAACTTAAAAACTTCATAAATTAATATTAAAAAGAGCTAGAACCCTGAAATTTATTTAGGTGTAAGAACTTTATACTTATAATAAAAGTATAAAACCCTGACAGCTCTAACATGGTTACTTTGGTAAAAAATTGGCATCATCCCCTACCTCATGCTGAATCGCAGCATGAAATAGCAACTTTAGAGTTGCACAACTTGCAAATAAATTATAGGAAAGCATTGTTATCATTATTTTGTATTGTTTGTACTAGAGATAATAACCTCTGAAAGAATCAAGTACCCTGATGCAATGGTTTAGGAGCAATTCATCACTAAAAATAGCACAGTTTTTAGTGAAAGTACAAAAATCGAATATTTTGACACTTTTAAGTTGACCTAATTCCACAGGACAATATTTTTGTAGCCTAATATTTTCTTTTCCTGTTCTATGGGATAGACTCTAAAAGTATCTGTAATAGAAAGTTGGTGGAATGTTTAATTGCTGAGAAATGAGACCTCAAAAGTCAAGAAAATTCCAAAATGCCATGGTGGCGACAAATTGCGGAATTTCAAAGTGTGATAAATCGGCCAATTATAAAGCAATGCAACTGAAATTTTTAGAATATGCTTATTGCATAGTGGCCCAATCATACAAAAAATTTGGGAATTTTTCAAAGATGTCGAACTACAACATACCCCAAAATTTGGTGATTTGATATGAAATGATGCATCCATCCATCTCTCTATCATTGTTCAACACAATAGGTTAAAACCTTTTTCCAGTGTGGTTAGAGCAGGCATAAGTTGGAGGAGCGACATATTAACAAAGCTTCTAAAATTTGATGCTAGATACCTGGTTCATTCCGTGTCAAATCACGGATGACTGTTGCTGGATCCTCTCCAAAAATTACCACCTTCATTGCATGATTAAGGCACCATGAAATAAGCATATTCTGAAAACTTCAGTTGTATTGCTTCAAATTTTGCCGAATTATCACACAGCATTTTGGTATTTTCTTGATTTTTGAGGTCTGATTTCTCAGCAGTTAAACATACTACTACCTTCCTATTACAGAAGCCCATAGACCCTATCCCATAGAATGGAAAACAAAAAAGCATTGTCTTGTGGAGATAGATCCACATAAAAATGCGAAAATATTCAATTTTAGTATTTTCACTTAAACATCTGCTATTTGTATTGATAAATTGCTCCTTAACTATTACTTCAGAATACTTGGTTCTTCCGGAGGTGATTATGTCTCGTCTAAAAAATACAAAATAATGATAGCAATGCTTTGTTGAAATATATTTGCAAGTTGTGCAGCTCTAAAGTTGCTATTTCCTGCTGCGATTCAGCATGAGGAAGAGGTTATGATGCCAGTTTTTACCAATGTAACCACGTAGGAGTTGTGAAGGTATTCTACTTTAATAAGAAGTGTACAGTTCTTACTTACCAAATTTTAGGGTTCTAGCTTTTCTCAATATTAATTTATAAGGTTGTAAAGTCGCTCTGATGTTATAAGGTTGATTATAACAATGGGGAATTTATGTCGCTCATTCTCAAACCTACCACCCTACAAAGGTTTTAGAAAGTAAACCGTCTAATTAAAATCTCATCAATGGAAATTAAACAATTTAAGGAATTTGAAGTACCGTTAATTTAGCATGCATTACTTTGGAACAGCCTACTGATGACCTTTAACGAATATTGATCGAACCAAAATGTAGAAATTGAATGGGCACTCATTTCATGTACATTTCAAATCCTACTCCACGTAGGTTAGGCAATGATTAATGTGTTCTACACGTGTACAATGTATTACACAATACCTTAGCTACTAGTAATACGCTAAGCTCTGAACTGTATTACTGTACTGTAACTGTAAGGGCGTACTGTTCCTATTAGTACTAGCCCTTCTTATGCTCGCCTAACGTATGCGTCTAGGTCGACAAACTACACGGCTCCAACTACCAAAGGTAAACTTTAGGCCTAGGCTAGTTAAGTTTCTTTCAAAGCTAACTGTTCCACACAAATGAACCAATTGTTTAACTTACCTGTTTTAATTTAATTGATTTAAACAAAACAACGATATCAAATGAAGAAATCTTTCTGGTACTTCTTCTGTCAGATATTTGTGAAAATAGTGTAGGCCACACCCTTTGCGCCTCCTATTGCACCTATTGCGACACTGATGTCTAATGCGGTAAAGTCAAGGGGGTTCCCCAACGTGCAATAACCATAGAAAATGCTAAGAAATCAACTTCTATGGTAAGAACCCACCCAACCATATTAAAGGGGCCAAGAAATGAATCCAGCCAAACAGTTGATGTCAGACGCCCTCTGTTTTTCTCCAACTTCTGAATCCGCAAATACACCATCTGACATACGACCTAACATCTAAGCTAGTTACGACTACTCCGGTGTGAGAGTACAGAGTGTCTCCCTGTACAAAGTGTCCCTGGAAACTCTGTACCAGCACAGTTAGTCCGGCCGGACAATATCTGCTGAAAATGTTGTCCTTCCTTCCACAGCAAATATAGTCCGGCCGTAGGAAATGTCCTGGTACAAAATGTCCGCAAATACATCATAGCAAATTTTGTCCTCGCATATAATCTTGGCAATTCGTCATTTCAAAGGCAACTTTTCATTAAATCAATCATTAAAGGCAGATACATACATAGTTTGATGATACAGGAAATAAATAAGACGTTTTGTGTCGCAAAAAAAAAAAGAATAGAAAAAATGAACAAGAATCAACAAATCTTCCATGATGTTATCATGATTTTGTTGTAATTGCTACTATTTTATCTTCTGGATATGTTGCTTGTTTTATTTGGCCTTTTCATTGTATTTATAATCATCTTTACTGAGAGATCGCGTCAACCTAAATTTCTCCTCAGCGAAGGGCGAGTGCGGGATATGGCCGGCAACAGCTCCAACCAAAACACTAATTGGAGAGAAAATGATTACGAACTTGAAGGAGTTTAAACTTGAGCGTAGCCGTATTTCCCCAACACACAGTGGTAAAGTTCAGTAATTATGGTAATTGTGCTTTATAATTCTACAAGAATTGCCCGGCCAACATGAAATTCCATGCGTGCATAACGCTCATAATTGGACGGTATGCGAGGGGGCTATTTCAAGTTACATCCTAAACGAAATCGGCAATGATGGATACAACACTGAGGCCCTAACACGGGGTCTTGTTAAGTCTGTGACAATCTCTGTAATGAGCTCCAGGTAGCGTGAATATTTTAGTTTTTGCTAAAAGCAACCCAGCGGTAGCTGGAAGACACTTCCCTGACCTTGAAAATGTCATCACCTTGAAAATGTCATCACTGAACTTTACGGCCAGTGTAGACATAATGGCAGACGATAGTATTTTTGGTGGTTGTCCTCTAGAATCTTTCTCTCCTGCCACCGAAGAAGAGGTACGGAAGCTAATTACAAGCTCCCCAACAAAGTCCTGCAACTTGGATCCTATACCTACCTGGCTATTGAAGCAATGTGTCGATGCACTCCTGCCACTTATAACCGCCATCATAAACCAATCACTCATTGAATCAAAGGTGCCGTCTTGTTTTAAGCGTTCTATTGTTAAACCACTGCTCAAAAAGCCTGGTATGAATAAAGAAGTGTTTAAAAACTACCGACCTGTATCAAATTTACCTTTTATATCCAAACTTTTAGAAAAAAGTTGTTGCACTACGCCTTCAACATCACTTAAATGCCAATGCTTTGCATGATAATCTCCAATCTGCATATCGCCAGTACCATTCAACTGAGTCAGCTTTACTAAGAGTACATAACGATATTGCCGCAGCTCTTGACAAGAGGTCCCAAACAATGATGGTCATGTTGAACCTATCGGCAGCCTTCGATTGTATTGATCATGAGATCTTATTTAATCGTCTCCAACATACTTTTGGAATTGCGTCAAACTCATTAAAATGGTTTAAGTCATATTTTAGGGACAGAATGCAATGTATACAAATTGATAATGTTATATCTGATGAGAAACAGCTAAGATTTGGGGCGCCATAACATCAACCATCACTGTTATGCTGATGATACGCAATTGTATTTGAATTTTGGTGCCCTTGAGTCCTGGAATGATGTATCTTTAAAGGTCCAAGCATGCCTTTCAGATATAGTCAGGTGGATGAGGGTTAATTGTTTGAAACTTAACCAGGAAAAAACTGAGTTCATTGTATTTTCACCAAAATTTCAGGGTAATGCTATTCAAGACTTGTATATAAATATGGTACCTAACACCATATGTTCAGTTCCTAAAGTAAAGAATTTAGGTGTATATCTTGATCACAATCTTACCATGGATAATCAAGTTGACTCTATCTGTAAGTCCTGTTATTGGCAGATCCGGAATATTGGCAAACTTAGAATACTAATATTAGATTACTCATCTGCGACATTATGGAACAGTTTGTCGGAGGAAGCTAAGTGTGCCAAAAATATAGATGAATTTAAAAAACTAGTCAAAACCTTTCTATTTAGATCTGCATTCCATTTACTGTGCTTTCTATACTATATATTGTCACATTATTACAACGCATTTTGCGTTTATAGCGCTTTTAAAATTTAAAATTTTTCACATTTATATATATTTTAAATTTTAAGAATTTGTATCATTTCACTTTTACATTTGCAGTTTTTATACAATTTATTGTCAGATGGTACTTAACAAATTTTCTACCCTTTTTATACCTTACATTATCGAATTATATATTTGTATATCATGATTGTTTGTATTTTACTGTAAAGCGCCTTAGAGCAATTTCCGATTGGATAAGGCGCTATAGAAATTTTGTATAATAATAATAATCACTGCCCCCACCTTCTCCTTACGGGCCTGAGACCTTTTTCTTGACTTTCATTACCACTTTGTTGTTTAACAATAGCAATCATTGTCGAAAAGGGGAGCAATAGTTATATTCTATCAACAATGTAAGCTCCCTCCCCCACAAACACCAACATTATAAGTTTGTTTGGAAATACACGATATCCTATTCAGAAGAGCTGCAAACATCAAAGAAAAAAAAACAAAGAAAACATATATAAGAAGAAAAAACAAGAGCAGGTTGTAATATGCTTGAAATGTTTGTCTCATCGTGTTTTGACACACTTTAAATACGTCATTCTTGTAGAGATATGTTTGTTTATAGAAAATTAACGAAGTAAAAATCAAAACATGATGATATGAAACATGATGAAGCATGATGAATTGGATGATTGTCACAAACATATTATTCTGAATCTATATCAGCCTGGGTAAAGAGTGAAGAAGTGATTATACATGGGATATTTAATGAGGATATTTAACTGGAATGATGACTCTCCCTTTGTAGCTCTGAGGCAACTTAAAGATAATGGATGCTGTCTAGAACGTCCTTCAAGCAGGGAAGTGTTATTTGATTAGAATGAGATACTACTGTTACTCTTCATCAAATAATAGGTACCTGAAACTCCCATAATCCACATAACGAACATCCTCTTGGGAGTTTGATAAAGACTTCATTAAAACAATGTGGAAATTTTCCTATTCCCTCATTGAACTGCTTGCCATACCCGGATTATCTTAAAACAGTAGGAGTACCTATATAATGCTTTGATGTGCAACTGAATAACGCCATAACTTTAAACTTGACTGAAAATTAAATATAAAATTGGCTAATTCTCATGTATCAAACGGGTTTATTGTTGAGACTTATACAGGAACCCATAATACAAGTAAAAAATTACAACAGAAAGCCAATTATGTTTGGTTATATGTTTTACTTAGAGAAATTATTGTGCACATCATTTCCAAAACCCAGATACACGTAGTTCTCATATGTTATTTAACGAAGTAATGAGGTGGTAAAAACTCGATGCAAAATATAAGGATTTCAACTGAACTACCGACAATGTAAAGTCAATGGCCTTTCTTTGCTTGAACGTGTAGCAGCCGACGAATTTTTCTTAAATGATATGTTTATCCCTTTAAAACAGCATTTTGCGTTTTGTCGCCATTTTCTACTTTTTTGCCAAGACATCAATTTTTTAAAGACCAACTATGGAGACAATTTTTTTTTTGGATTTTCCATTAATTTGGGAGTTTACATAACCATAATCAACATGTGTAAAAAATAAACTTCGAAAACTTACGATAACCCATCAAAAAACGACCACGAAAATGGACATTTTGGGTAGTCACGTGACATGAACCTCTGGAATGTATGAAAACAGAGATTGACCCAGAGGAGCCTCTGGTCACCATGTGACGTCAAAGTTGGTATACCGCGAAAATCAAACGCTGGCTGATATAGGCACTGTTTAAACACAGATAGCGAACAATTGTACTGTATTTGACTTCCAATTTTAGACGTTTGAAAAGCTGTTAGCTTAAAACAAGAACACATGAAGGTTAAAAAATAGTTTTAAGACAATTTTGAGGAAAAAATTTAGTTTAATTGGCTATTTTATTAGCAAAATTTCCAGTCAAATGGAAGCATCTTTTACATAGCGGAGCGTCAATCGGTCCGTACGGTACAATATACTGTAGAACATGCAAACAGCTTGGCGATTCCGTAATACAATTTGATCGCAAGATAACGTAAACTGAACAGAAGAATAGACCTAAAAGATGCCTCATGCGTGATATGTGACGAAAAATGGCTTACGTTACTGTCAACAAATTACCAAAAAGGCACTAAACATAATCGAACTACTACAAGAAGACGCTGGCCCGAATCGACCAGGGTAGCATATACATGACTAAGATTCAGCTGAACATAGTACTTACTCGTTTTAATATCCAAAAGTACAAACACAGAAAAAGTATACTTTCAATAAACAAAATTTAGCAGTGAATATCCAAATCCACGTTTCTCGTTCAATCCTGGGCGAAATACTACCGTGACTCTGTGTAATTCCATAGAGTTAGGTCTAGTTGAAACAGGCCTTGACCAGTTACATCCCACAATCACAAGACAGTCACTAACGAAATAAAACGTCCGATCGCTACATAGAACCATTTTTATTCAACTCCTTGGACCATGCAGATGCCGGAATAAACGTTACGGACAATATAACACAATGTATCACGAACTCACGATACTGGAATACAACAAAGGAAATAGATAAATGCGATGAAATCCTAACATGACTATTTACACATGCTGTGAGCCAACTCGCTATCGACGGTATATAATTTTCGCAGAATGAGACATTTGCAGCATACACAGAGGCAGTGTCATGCATGTGGACTCATGGGCATGAGATACTCCGGGTGCTGAAAAATCTTTCCACGTGGATCTTCAAAAATTGATCAAAAGTCTGCGGCGTTTTTCGTCGGTTCTTTTACTCGGAAATCTAAAAAAGCTGATGCTCTTGTTTGATGAGGTATAGCTGCAACCTTCAACAACACATAATTGTGGCACTTCGGGGGAAAAGGAGTAATATCGTTGATGTTTTTGGCAGCTCAAGTATACAACTTTAAACACTAAAAGTATTGTTGTGAGTGAGGTATACAAAAAGTGACGTCACAGGGTCACCCGATGTCTTCGGAATGTTTCAGGAATGTCTGAAATAGGTTTCATAAAAAGCTGACTTTTCTTCCCATTGTTCACGTATTTAACGTCCGAAATTTGTAAAGTTAATTACAGCAATGTAATTGGAGTGAGTTAAGGATTACATACATGCAAAATGGTGGGATTTTATGTTCATCGAAAAGTCTCCATAGTTGGTCTTTAACATATATCAATCACAAAATAGCAAACTCAGATATTAGCCAGTTTCTTCCCTGCTAAAAGCGTTAATTGGCGAGTAATAAAGGACATTTGCATATAATGAGAAGAGTGTCCTCCGACAAATTTCACATTTAATATTAATCACATACAGTTCCCCCAACCCACTTGTTTGAATTCAACCAATCAGAGATGCAGGTTTAGTTATGAGCCGTTGCTAAAAATAGATTCAAGACGTCGAGTTGGTAACTTGGCAACTCTGACAGCTCCCTGGTACAACTGCCATAAACAATCTAAACAAACCAAGCACGGTGTTGTATTACCTATTGGCCAATGACGTTTGCCGCTTTTAAATATTCATATTATGAGCGAGGTTTATTTGGATCCCAACGGAAAATATATTTTTCGACTTTTATGCCACCATTTGAAGTAAGATTTGAATAGCTAGTAAGCTAGTTATGTATGTCGTTATGGCATCGTGGAATCAGTGAAGTTGAGAAAAACCATAGAAAGATGCTGCTTTAAGGCCAGTTTTTAAAATAGTAATTAATTCATCATCACTTAATGGCAAAAGGAAAGCTGCTCTTGAGGAAGTAATGCTCCAAAAGAGGTATTTTGAGTGCGAGTTTTGGGCAGAATTATTTTTAGCTAGAGAGGGGCCTACATCAATATCTATATGTGTACATATATATATGTATGAAGTACATTTCCTATGGCAAAGGGGTCTGTAATTTTCACACCATCATTCATAAAGTTTTCGGGATAGATAGGTGTTTACTTATTTTTGTTTAGCAGATTGTTGTTTCGGACCATGTTTTCTTCGAGTCAAACTTACATTTGTTGAAAGTATAGTAATTCTTCTTAGCACTTCAAATGATATGATTAAATGTATTCCTATCATTACTATAATATACTATGGATTTTTTTGCGATCCGAAGGGGTTCTAATAAAAAATATGTAGAATTTATTTTTCCGTTTGATAGATGTAATAATACCAGAGATGACCCAAGGTTGCTTTATGGAATGTCGGCTCTTATTTGACCTCCGTTGACCTCCAATTACCTTTCAAATCCAAAATTTCAATACAGCTCTTGAACACAATAAAAACCATAACACATCAGTATATGAAGGTCGATGTATTCATACGATTTTAGTGTATGTCCTTGCTCTTGTAATATGATACTAAGTTCAGGTGTGAGTTTCGTTATCTAGTTGTAGTGAGTTTAATTTATGTACATTATGCATAGCTATATTAATCAGATATCGTTGAGCCACATGTGTAGAACACACTGACTTGTTTTTAGAAGTTTACGGCGCTATTTCAGTTTGTGCAGGTTTGGTTAACTAGTTTAGGTTGATTACTGGGTTACTCGTGCCTTATAAGTAACTTAAGCTAACGTTAGGTTGTTAACTGATATGTAAGTTAATTGTCATTCCTATGGGGTTATGTGACTGTCGCCTACATTGTCTGTTACACAAACTGTTGGATATTTACTGGGTTGCTTTTGAATTTGCTTCGCAAGTTATGAAGTCTTTCCTAATATTGCCTGGTAGGTCACTTGCATGGGCAGCCCGACGTAAATTTAAAGGCGTTCTAATTAATTTTGGAACTCAATTCTTAGTTTAAGTGATTTTGAAACGTTGGTTCCTACTTGCACCTTTGGTTCTGTGGAAAGCGAGCACATTAGACATAATCAATACATCGTAATAATCATATTAGGCTTCCTTCAGTCTGATCTATTCGTTTAATGTTAGTCTGTGAGTGTCCCTTTTGTGAACTTAATAAACCGGGTCCAGCTATTGTACTAGATCACGACAGAATGATAGACCAATTCGCTACATACATACATACATACAAACATACATACACACCCATGCATGCGATCACACAGACATGCCAGTTTTCTTATTGAATTATAGCTAAACGATGACCTTTCCTGTTATTCTAAACATTTTGCTGGAGAACCGAAGACTATTATTGACAACTAGTGACAGGAATGTCTTCTGTCCCATGCCACCGCTTGCAACGCTTGTATGAACACCGCTAAATAGAGTTCTTTTTGTGTTTGGCAACATGTAATATAGTGTCCTAAACACATGCTGCTCGCGCTTATGTATAGACTTTATTAAAACATAGTAAAGCAACCACATAATAGAAAAGGCTCTAGTATAAGTTAAGATATAACAACAAATATTAAAATCTACACTACGGTAATAAAAATGATATTTGTGATATGTACACAGAGGCAAATATTTTAACATTCATGCCTCCAGATGATCACTGTTCTGAAATAGCCAAACTGTAGCGATAAACCCTCCATATGTGATAAGTCTGCTCAATTCTTCAAAAAAACCTAGCCAAAATATGAGTTTTGATACATATATATTTTACAAATCCAGTAACTGGTAGAAAGTAAATATTTTTTTAACTAAAGGTTAAATCCATAAACCACAATTATCTCAGAAAATAGCTTTCAGTTGGTTTACTAAATCTACTGCTATTGGCACTGAGTCTGATACATCCCAAAACCCCTCATATTTCAAAACTAGTAGCATCAATTTTAGAAATCCTGCTATTAATCAGAACTTCATAACAGTCACATGAGATTATTAGATATAACACTGCAGCAAAGATTTCAAGAAAAAAAAACATAATGAGCTAATACTTACATGGTTAGCCAAATGATTGCATTCTCTATTGTTTACATGGTTTGCATAATCAGAGCAAATTGAACTTTGAAATTTAAACAAACGAACCATTGGATGTTTGTACTAGTTGTACCTCCTGCACTTAATATACCAAGTGCAAATGTCACCCAGATTTAATTTTGGAGTAACTATAACTGCAAGATATTTTACTTTGACCTCTGCTTACCTCCAAACTCCGATGACTTTTGCACTCCTGAAATAATTGAACTCAGTTAATAGGTTCTAAATATTGAATATAAAGTTCTTACAAGCAATAAATTTGGAGTTACAAATATGCTAAAATGATTTTGATACTTTGACCTCTAGTGATCTCAAATTATCCCTGACCCTTACAACACGCGATAGGCTTCTATTATGTAGAACTTGAAGTACATCCAAGCTATATATATGTGGATTTATTCCATTCTAAGGATTATCAGGCTGTGACATATGGTGACCTCAAATAACCCTTGGCCTTTACAGCAACTACATGACACGTATACTTATGCAAAGCTACGAATCATTGCACGTGTACATCAAAGCAGTCCATCTACATACTAAGGGTTTTTTCAGTGGAGTTATCATATCATTGGTGCCGAACCGGAGATGACTTTTGATTCCTATACAAACAATAAGGTTGTTGCAATTACTATGTTGTCTCCACATATTAAATATGACGTTCACCCAATGTTCATTTTTGAAATAACTGTGTTTACAAAGTCTCAGACCCTGAACTATGTTGACATCAATTGGCCTTCGACCTGACTAATTATCTGAAATTTCTTTTACTCCATTTTCAAGGTAAACATGTGCATGTATTACTGTAAGTTCAAACTACATCCTAGTTGGAGTAAAGTGAACAAAAGTTTCAGGTTTTGACCACTGATTTTTATTTAAAAAAAAAAATGAGAATCTTGTACTAAACAGAAAAGTCTGCATACCAATAATGAAGTTAACCCATTATGTACTTTGTGAGTTATTGCAATCCATGGGCGTAACATACCGTACTATACACACACAGACACACACAGAAATGCACACCCAAACTCACTGTATGCCTTAAGCAAGGAATGAACTCTGTGTAGACCTCTCTTAATATGCTTGCAACCATTCACACATATAATGCTAGAAGCAATATAAACAGGTTCTCAAAATAATCTATATACATTGAATGTATCTCCTGGTGCTAATTAATACAATTAAAGGAGGTGCTAAAAGCAGATGCTATCTTCAAGTGTCTAACGTAAACCAGGTTTGGGGATTTTGTTTAATTTTTATGAAATATAAAAAAGAAGAATGTCTGCAAATGTCAAGTTAACTTAAATTTCGAGACAGTTATGAGCACATAAATTACTGCCATTGATATTACGAGCCTACAGGATGCATGATACAATTAACAGAAAGAGAAAATCTTATGATGTTCCATATTTTGATTAAACTTTTGTTTAATAATATGTAGCCAACCCACTCGATGTTCTAGAGTATACAACAAGTACATACTTGTTGAATGCTATTTTCACTATAATGTTACAAAACACAATCAACTATTTACATAACAATAGGATGTCTGCTTGGCTACCTGTTTTCTTTCGATTGAATCTTTCTCTCCATACAAAAAAAGATATTGACATCACTGATATACACGTGCTCACCTGCCAGACAAACACATTTTAAGCTTTGTTTTTATTGTATTACTTAAGTTGGTAACTACTTTGAAATTTTAATTTACAAGAATGAGGTGACTAACTGATTCTGCACACTGAATAATGTTACAAGTTACATATTCTTATATGCTATAAATATTAAACTACAGGAGCAGACTGATTATAGTTTCTTACAGTAGAAAAATCACCAACACTTTAAACAAAAGTTTAGAAACATGAAAAAAAAAAGTAATTTAGTGTTAGTGTTGTTTTTAAATCATCGTGACTTTAACTTAAAGGGGATTTGGAGAATTTTCCTTATATGTTCCTAGTTAAACTCGGGATACCGGTAAATCTAAAATTGTCACTTAAAGGATCTACATTGAACTGTGGAGCAAATGATAACAAAGCTGTTGAACTCTGCGGGGTTCTAGCCTATCTCATTAAGTCTTTCTGTCTTTCAGATAATCTTTCAAAAGCATCTGCAAGATCTTTCTCCATCCCTAAGATTTCCCACTGGTTATTTCCCTCAAGAGTTTTCTTTGTAACATCTTTGGTGTTTGTCATCGCAGCCAACCAGTTCTTAACTTCCTCACAAACGGTCTTCATTTTCATTGGTGAATGTCGTACCTACAGCACTAGCTCATCTCTATTAGATTTTAGCTTTCGCAGAACCTTGTTGTAATGATCAACAATATCGTTTTCAACTTCCTTGATATTTTCTTCTTCTGACTGAGAGTTCTTGTCAAAAGTACGATCATTTCCTGAGCTGACACAACTTCATCCTCACTTGTTACCAAGAGATTTACTTTCCCAATGTTGACTCTGCTTGCAGCTCGACACAGTTGTGTCCCTGATGTGTAAGAAGCATGCAATCAAGACATACCAGCATGCAGCATGGGAGGCAGTAAAACCGAAACTTCTCCTCCTGGTGTTTATCACATCGCGGTGTCTGTGAAGTAAAGATATCCTTCATATTTTTTCTCATCTGAGAACTTTTCAATAGGAATGACTGCATGCTCACCAACACCTGGTATTTTGTCATGTGTCGTCTTGCAGGAGAAACAAATGTGAAATTTGCAGTATATACGGAAGTGTAAGTCCCGCTCACTTCAACAGCAACCCCTCCCCTCACACCGCACATAAATCTTGGATAAAACTCTGCCCGATGTCAGTTGGCGTTAGATCTACCTTAAAGTAATTTCATTTATCACTAATAAGTCCATTAACAAACGTCATATAACATAAAAATTAATCCGTTAAACTGCGTCGTCCATACTACTTTTCCTCCTCCGCACCCCCTCCCCAACTAATCACCGCTTCCGCAACCCCAAATGAAAGGTTTTGATCACCAGTAAAATATGTGAATGTAAGTTGGTCCTTAATATAACATGTTTATCCTGTCTATATACAAATACAGTATGCTAGTCTATATAAATTGTTCACGAACAATAATAATGACTGATGTGACCAAGGACGAGCATTTACAAAATAACACAATAACAATGCTAACAAGATTTTCTGGTTTCATGAACGATACTACCAGGAGGGAGATTATAACTTAATTCATTACACAATATACTATCAACACGTTGAATAGGTTTGTAACCAAACGCAAAAATTAAGATGAAAAACCAAGATCAAGGAACTGGGTAGCACCCATTAAGTATGAACAGATAAAAGTGAGAAAGAACTTCATTTAGAAAGTAAACCATACCAAACAAAACAATATGCAAACCTTTCAGAAAAAAACCTTGGTGGAGAAGAAGAGGAAGAGATTTGAATAGTCGTCACTAGTCATCTATAGAACGCTTACTTCTTTAACGTCAGTCATTCGGTTCTTTACTTCCGGTTCCGCCTGACCCTTAAATAGTACCAAATAAACGCGCGTTTATCAATCAAGTGATTGAGATCTTAGGGTCGTCGGTGGCCTGTTAAAGAAGTGCAGTCGGGTGGGATGTTGTGAATTTGACAATGATTGCCTCTTGGGCCCTTGTTATTTGATGACCCAACTCGCATATGATATTGTCTTCATTTGACTTATGATAGTTATTGACCATGAGTTATTTTAATATGAATGCTGGTCGTCAAACTGGTTGCATTTAATCATATTGTTTTCTGTTTTCATGCTGGTCTTATTGCTCGTTCTTGTACTCGTATCAATGTAACTGATGTCATATGTAATATACATATATATATATATATATATATATATATATATATATATATATATATATATATATATATATATTATATTGCAGTAGGTTGCAAGGGTCTTGTCACATTTTTCGAAGTTATACAGTGTTTTCCTTATTCATATTGACCTGTCCTATGGGTCGATGTTACTAGTATTTCATTTTCACTCTATACAAGTCAAATGTTTATGACAAGCCAAATGCTCAATTATTATATAAACTGGTTTTATCAAACGATAATCGAAAGATAAATCGGAATCACCAAAACACGATACACCCGGTTTATTATGCAGTGATACATTTGGACCTTCGCTATATAACTTAGGCATATCGATTGACAATCCATGTTTATGTAATTATTGAGCATTTGGATTTCAAAACAAACGTTTCGATGTTGAGCCTATATATTGCTCGTTATATTCGTCATTTTATGACAAATATGTCTTGCCAATGTTACATTCGAATTCGTCATCGTGTTGAAAGTATTATTTATCATCGTATGGTTCCTGCGGCTCATGTTCATCAGAGGATTCCTCTTCCGAGTCGGGCATTGGTTGATAGTTTAATTCACACAGATTGGAATATGGTTTTAACTCCCGATATATGGTAACATGTGCCACATGTCTTGTCTTATGAAAAGATTGTTTAACGGTACCCAGTAGATTCTCATTTACTGGAGTTGACATCTGTGATGCCGAAGTAGATACACTCATCGCAGAAGGAGGAATCCCCGGCCCCAAACTGTTCACATCTCCGTAATCGGTGTCTGTATAGTACAAATGATGTGACGGATTAGGAGGTTGATTAACGTTACCCGGTCGATTCCCTCTTACTGGAGTTGCTGTCTGTGATGCCGAATTAGATACACTCATCGCAGAAGGAGGAATCCCCGGCCCCAAAATGTTAACACCTCTGTAATAGTTGCCTGTATTGTACGAATGAGGTGTCGGATGAGGAGGTTGATTAACGTTACCCGGTGGATTCCGTCTTACTTGAGTTGCTGTCTGTGATGCCGAGTTAGATACACTCATCGCCGAAGGAGGAATCCCCGGCCCCAAACTGTTCATACCTCCGTTAAAGTTGCCTGTATGGTACAAATGAGGTGGCCGATGAGGAGGTTGATTAACGTTACCCGGTAGATTCCCTCTTACTGGAGTTGCTGTCTGTGATGCCGAATTAGATACACTCATCGCAGAAGAAGGAATCCCCGGCCCCAAAATGTTAACACCTCTGTAATAGTTGCCTGTATTGTACGAATGAGGTGTCTGATGAGGAGGTAGATTAACGTTACCCGGTAGATTCCGTCTTACTGGAGTTGACATCTGTGATGCCGAAGTAGATACACTCATCGCCGAAGGAGGAATCCCCGGCCCCAATATGTTAACACCTCTGTAATAGTTGCCTGAATGGTAAAAATGAGGTGACGGATGAGGAGGTTGGTAAACGTTACCCGGTAGATTATTGTTTACTGGAATTGCTGTCTGTGATGCAGAAGTAGATACACTTATCACAGAAGGAGAAAACGTTATTGTATTACTTGACACTTCTTGGACCCTATTGCTTAGAGTAATGTCATCGTCATGGAGCTTTTTAAAGGCGTCTGTAATATCCTTCTCCATCCCAAGTATATCCCATTGGTTTTCTGCTATCATGATCTTCTTCGCCACTGCCTGAGTGTTCTCTATCGCCTCCGTCCAGATTTTGACTTCATCATTTATCTCCTTTAATGAAGTGCAGTTTTCTTTTCTAATCTCCTCTAGTTCTTCTTTCAATATATTCCTGTCAGCATTCAACATTTCAATAACTTGATCATACTGCTGATCGATTTTTCGTTCACTATAGGAAATTTGCTTCTCGATACTTGTTTTAGCTGCAATGAAATTTGCCCTAATATGCCGAACCGATATGACCGACTTTTCGCTGTTTTCTATAGCACGTTGTACATTTTGTTTAACAATATTTACTCCAGTCGTAGCTTCCAGACACTCATGACCTCTATTAGCGACTATTGTACAATATCGGCAAACAAATTTACAACAGGTTGTACAGTAGAAGCGTAGTTTCTCCTTTTGATGTTCACTGCACCGTGGTACTTCTAAAGCAAGGATACCCTTCATATATATTTCGTCACTTAATTTTTCAATCGGGATTACCGTATGATCATGAAAGTCTGGTATCTTGTCATGGAATTGTTTGCAAGTGACGCAAACGTGAATATTACAGTCGATGCAAAATTGGAGATTCTTGATACCGTGACAGAAGTGACATTTTGATGAGGATGTTGATCCTGTTGTGTCCGGCAGATGAAGACGTTCCATAAGACTCACTAACAGGAAATTACTCGGTAGATCCTTTAAACCAGTTTTGGGTATAGTCACTGCCGCTCGACATGTCGGACAAGAGAACGGTTTGTTTTGAAGACTTTGTGCTAGCTTTTCCAAACACATGAGACAAAAACTGTGGAAACATGGTAGCATCCGGGGACTTTTATAGCCTTCCATACATATTGCGCACTGCAGGAAATTATCATGCAGATCTTTCACGAGGCCACTTTCCGCCATCTTGAAATATAAAATAGAGAAACAATTAGAATATTACAAAATATCTTCGGACCTGGTTTAAATACTTAAAAAGACGATTACTAACAACCATTTTACAATACGTATGCACTGATCGATCATTTAGGTAACCGACACCTGCCTAAACAAATCTAACAATATCAATTATATATGACAAGCTATTCTCACATATCCTTTGGCCTGATCAAAACTGTACGCATCTTTTAATCAATATGGGATATTGACATGCTAAAGGCAAGGTAGTTCTTACGGCCTCTGTATATACTTCAGCCTCTGAGATATCATTTGAAATTCTCCACGGATCATATGAAGGCTATGGTTACTTTACTCAGTTCGAGTCATTCACATAACAATGAAGATATAACTTCAATTGCAATTGGAAGGTCTTCATACTGTGCTTTTCGCTGAACTTAAATGGATTACACACTACTCTGAAATTTGCTTAAATCAAATGAACTTTGTTTTCTAACGAAAATTGTTTCCTCTCCTGTGAACACTATGTCGTAACATTGAAGAAGATAAAAGTCATCCACTGGGCATAGGCTATGTCTTGAAAGTATAGGGCTGTCGTCTCTGCACAGTTCTAAGGGTATTGTACAATAATTACGGTCCCACAGATAAATAACACGACGAACGAACTTTTTTATGAACACTGCATTAACACTAATGTTTGTAATTGTAACATGAAAAGGATAACGAGAATGCAAAATGCATTGAGGTTTCGATGACTTCAATACAATAGACATAATGTAAATGTCCTGAACCACTATTTTAGTGTACAATTACACTATGGAATGATAAACACACGTCAGTCTACTGTACGGGGCAATTCACACCTTCACCAAAACAAAAAGGGTCGTGTACTCGGTGTGATGCATCAACACACCGAATTTGATAAGTATCCATATTTCCTACCTTTAGATATCATGTTTTCAGATAAATGTTTCAGAGTTTGACCTCTCGTGACCACAGTGACCTACACCAAAACAGCAAGATTCTTGTACTCAATATGGCATATCCATATACCATGTATGAAAAGGATCATTGATTTCTATCATGATATATCACGTTTAAATGGTTTTAAGCGTTAAACTGCTAGTGACCCAAATAACCTTTGATCTCCACCGAAAACAAATGAATTATTCTATTCAATAACCCATCCACATGTCGAGTATAAACATTAAAAATTATCCATGCTAACTTTAGATATTGTTTTGAATATTTCAACGCCCGATGACCTCAGGTGACCATTGTCCTCCACTAAATACACCATAGTACATTTACTCAATATACTGTAACACATCCACATGTTAGGTATGAGAACTATCCTTATGTATCTTGAGATATCCTGTTTACAAGGTTTCCAGTGATTAACGTCTGTTGACCTCAAATAACTATCGACATCCAAAAACACAAAAACTATCATCTCCTTCTTCTTAACATGACGCAACCACATGCTAAGTATGAACAGTATTCATGGTTCCTATCTTTACATATAGTGTTTACAAGATTTTCAGGTTACCTCAGATGACCTTCGACCTCCACTATAAACAATAGGTATCTTCTACTCAATATGACGAATACAAATGCCAAGTTTAAACATATATTTATACTTTCTATCATGATATATTATATGGCAAAGAATGGGATATTGCCGAAAACGAGAGGGTCTTCTTAGTGCTCTAGGCATGCAATCCTGGCAAGCATGCTGATAACAGCTGTTTATATGAAGTTTCAATACTGAATCTTAACTATTAATTCGTGGACACACAGATCTTACACAAAGCAAACTATGATAATATGGTAAGTACACACTTCCTGGGCCCACTGGGATGAAACCGTGGATAACCAAATGAAACATTTTCCTGTGGAAACAATATATAACTTCAGCTCTTTTGAAGTTCTGTGAAGCCATTAGCAATTTAGCAGGTAGGCTATTTATGACGGACAGATACTCAGACACTGTTTTAACAAGAAAACAAAGAATTCACAATTTTAAATGCAAAGGGAGTTATCTAACATGAAAATTGGGAAATGCAACATTTATCAGCCTCACTGAAATATGGAACTGTTAGTGCTATGCAACCCTCAGCTTTTCCACAATGGATCTTTGGCAGTATGTACGTCGACTGAGTAACAATGAACCTTTCAAATATATCTGAAAAGAGATACAGTCCATGCGTTTGGATGGTTGTCACTTCAAAAATATAGGACAATTATATATATGAATTCCTAATATAACATTTTTTTGCCAGAAAAAAAGAAAAATATGATAAAGAAAACCTTCAAATATGTGGATGTAAACAACACTTTATTAAAAAACTCACCCATAAAAAGAGTACATACAACATACGCAAACCACGTCTTGTGCACAGCACAGGACATGGAATACATTGGAGTGACAACAAGAACAGCTACAATATAAATCAGACAGCTATAAACATGTGTTGATGATAAAAGATGTTCAAAACAGCCCAATGAAAAAAATATAATAGATCAACTCTCAAAAGAACTGGGGCAGACTGTTTTCATCTGCTATAGATGGTTAACTAATACTAATATTATTTTTGACTTGTTCCTTGAGATAATTTAGACAGAGTCATCGCATACTCAGAAAAGGGGAATAACTTTGGTCTGCTTCTCTTCTCTGTTCTAAGGTACAGTGTACTTGTGAGGAACTCCTTCTTCCCAATTAAGTCTAGACTTATCCTATCCAAGTCATCATTCTAGCCATTAGTGCATTTTTCACTTGTATCATTGCAACTTCCTTGAGTTTATGACCTACTTTCAAGGGCAAGGATGGTGTTTTGTATAAAGTGAGTTGAATTATCAAAGCCTGAGATAACTATCACTGCGTTGACCACATCCATAAAAAGAAAGGGAGGACTGAGATCAGATATAGATGAATTCGGCTCTTCTGCCACTATTTGAAATAACAGTCGCGCAATCTCACTAAGTTTGCATCTGATGTGATTGAAGCTGTCCTTATTATGGCCAAGGTTAATGGGTAACTTGTTGATGAGATCAACAATCAAGCTGTCATTTTTGGTAAACGGCAACGTATCTTCATGTCTCACCCCACTGCACACACTGTGGACATATCAGTTGCATTACCACTAGGGCAAAAAGGTCTTCCTGGTAAGACCACTTTATGTTTCTTCTTTCCACGGTCTTGCTTTCATTTCAGCTGACAGAGCGACATGATAATGAAGGATTGCTATACATATCCACAAATTTTAATATTTGATGCTAAATACATTTCATGTTATTGGATTATAGCAACACACAACTACAGATAAAGATCACCGTGTTACTGTCGTATCATCATATTGTAAAGAGGCTATGAGGGTTTTTAATTTTAGTTTCAAGAAAGAGCAATCTTTTGGACTCGCTTGGATGAAAATGCTAGCTGATGGACGTCCTGAAGAAGTTCTATGCGTGGAGGGGTTCATCTTTATCAATGAGAACCTTTTCTTTGGTGAACGGATGGGGAGCATAACCAAAACTGGTGCTTTCATATGAACCATTGCAACTACATATATCGTGATTAGAAGGGTTTTCACACTATGAGCTTTGGTGGCTCAGATGACCTTTAACCTCCACCAAAAACAATATGGTTCTTGTACTTTACATTTACATACGAAGTATGAGACTCGTTAGTTTCCCATCTTGAGATATCGAGTTAGTATTGCTTGCACATTTAGACATCTGGTGACCTAAAATGACCTACGGGTCTTCATGTATATAATGTATGATATTCATCAAAGTTACCCTTCTTGAGATGTTGTGTTAAAAACAGTACGTCATATCCTGTCATGCATCCATTTATGCATACATCTATGCATCCATTTATGCATCCATCCATCTCTCTTCCATTGTTCAACACAATAGGTTAAAACTTTGTTCCAGTGTGGTTAGAGCAGGCATAAGTTGGAGGAGCGACATATTAACAAAGCTTCTAATATTCGATGCTAGATACCTGGTTCATTCCGTGTCAAATCACGGATGGCTGTTGCTGGATCCTCTCCAAAAATTACCACCTTCATTGCATGATTAAGGCTCCATGAAATAAGCATATTCTGAAAATTTCAGTTGCATTGCTTCAAATTTTGCCGAATTATCCCACAGCATTTTAGGATTTTCTTGATTTTTGATGTCTGATTTTTCAGCAGTTAAACATACTAATACCTTCCTATTACAGAAGCCCATAGACACTATCCCATAGAATGGAAAACAAGAAAGCATTGTCTTTGTGGAGATAGGTCCACATAATAATGCGAAAATATTCAATTTTAGTATTTTCACTTAAACATCTGCTATTTGTAGTGATAAATTGCTCCTTAACTATTACTTCAGAATACTTGATTCTTCCAGAGGTGATTATGTCTCGTCCAAAAAATACAAAATAATGATAGCAATACTTTGTTGAAATATATTTGCAAGTTGCGCAGCGCTAAAGTTGCTATTTCCTGCTGCGATTCAGCATGAGGAAGAGGTTATGATGCCAGTTTTTACCAATGTAACCACGTAGGAGTTGTGAAGGTATTCTACTTTAATAATAAGTGTAAAGTTCTTACTTACCAAATTTCAGGGTTCTAGCTTTCTCAATATTAATTTATAAGGTTGTAAATTCGCTCTGATGTTATAAGGTTGATTAAAATAATGGGGAAATTATTATGTCGCTCATTCTCAAACCTATCACTCTACAAAGGTTTTGGAAAGTAAACCGTCTAATTAAAATCTCATCAATGGAAATTAAACTATTTAAGGAATTTGAAGTATCGTTAAATTAGAATGCATAACTTTGGAACAGCGTACTGATTACCTTTAACGTATATTGATTGAACCAAAATGTAGAAATTGGATGACACTCATTTCATGTACATTTCAAATCCTACTCCACGTAGGTTAGGCAATGATTAATGTGTTCTATACGTGTACAATGTTTTGTAAAATACCTTAGCTATTAGTATTATGCTAAGCTGTGTTACTGTACTGAACTTTGTTACTGTACTGTAACTGTAAGGCCTACTGTTCCTAATAGTACTAGCCCTTCTTATGCTCGCCTAACGTATGTGTCTAGGTCGACAAAACCAACCGCTATAACTACCAAACGTAAACATTAAGCCTAGGCTAGTTAAGTTTCTATTCAAAGCTAACTGTTTCACACAACCATACTAAAGGGGCCAAGAAATGAATCCAGCCAAACAGTTAATATCAGACGCCCTCTGTTTTTCTCCAACTTCTGATTCCGTAAATACACCATCTGACATACGACCTAACATCTTACCTACTTACGACTACTCTGGTGTGAGAGTACAGAGTTTTTCCCTGTACAAAGTGTCCCAGGGAAACTCTGTACCAGCATAATTACTCCGGCCGGACAATATCTGCTGAAAATGTTGTCCTTCCATCACATCAAATATAGTCCGGCGAAATGTACGAAATGTCCTGCTACAAAATGTCCGCAAATACATCATATCTTACATTTGCTCGCATATAAACTTGGCAATTCGTCATTTCAAGGCAACTTTTCATTATATCAATCGTTAAAGGCATATGCACACATAGTTTGATGTTACAGGAAATAATATGACGTTTTGTGTTGCAAAAATGAATAGAAAAAATGAAGAAGAATCAACAAGCCTTCCATCTGTCAAAGATGTTATCATGATTTTGTTGTTATTGCTACTATTTTATCTTCTGGATATGTTGCTTGTTGTATTCGGCCTTTTCATTGTATTTATAACCATCTTTACTGAGAGATCGCGTCAACCTAACTTTCTCCTCAGCGGAGGGCGAGTGCGGGATATGGCCGGCAACAGCTACAACCAAAAAAATTATTGGAGAGAAAATCATTACGAACTTGAAGGAGTTTAAACTTGAGCGTAGCCGTATTTACCCAACACACAGTGGTAAGGTTAATTATGATAATTGTGCTTTACAATTCTACGAGAATTGCCTGGCAAACATGAGATTTCATGCGTGCATAACGCTCATAATAGGACGGTATCCGAAGTGGCTTTTTCAAGTTACATCCTTAAGGAAATCGGCAGTGATGTATACAACACTCATGCTCTCACACAGTATTTTGAGTGCAATGACGGGGGAGGAAGGGAGTTGAGATGGTAAGTTAACGATTTGTGTACTGAATGGGTCTTGGTAGGTCTATGACACTATCTGTAATGAGCTCCAGATAGCGTGAATATTTTAGTTTTTGCTAAAAGCAACCCTGAGGTAGCAGGAAGACACTTCCCTGACCTTGGAAATGTCATCACTGCCCCCACCCTCTCCTACGGGCCTGAGACCTTTTTTTCTTGACTTTCAATACCACTTTGTTGTTTGCTCTCTTACACGTCCTTCTTTTTCTCACTCAACCGTCAGTAAAGGTTTTCTCTCTTGGCAAACTGGTGGAGGGGCCATGCCCACCGACAGCTAACCACGTTGTGATTGCCATGCGTAAAGCAAAAATTCATTTGTATAGACAAATGGCACTTGAACCCAGGGAATTCCAGTGATAAAGGTTCCTTGTTTCTAATGATGGCTTGTTTTCTTAATGGAAAAAGTGGTTCAAATTAGAACAGATATGTAATAAAGCCCAATTTCTCTACATCCCCATAAAAAATAGCACGGTGTATTTTTCCTAACAATAGCAATGGTTTTCGAAAAGGGCAGCAATAGTTATATTCTATCAGCAATGTCAGCTACCACCTCCCTCCCCCATAAACACCAATACGATAGGCTTGTTTGGAAATACACGATATCCTCTTCAGAAGAGCTGCAAACATCAAAGAAAAAAAAAGCAATAAGGAAACGGAATTGAAAAAGACAAAAAATAGGACAGAGCAGGTTGTAATATGCTAGAAATGTTTGTCTCATAATATTTTGACACACTTTAAATACGTCATTCTTTTAGAGATATGTTTTTCATAGAAAATTAACGATGTAAATATCAAAACATGAAATTGGATGATAGTCACATACATAATATTCTGAATCTATATCAGTCTTGGTAAAGAGTAAAGAAGTGATTACACATGGGATAATTAATGAGGATGATTTACTGGAATGATAACTCTCCCTTTGTAGCTCTGAGGCAAGTTAAAGATAATCGATGCTTTCTAGAACGTCCTTCAAGCAGGAAAGTGTTATTTAATTAAAATAAATAAAATAATCCACATAATGAACATCCTCTTGGTAGTTTGATAAAGATCTCATTAAAACTATGTGGAAATGTTCATATTCCCTCAAATAATATGTACTTGCAACTCTCATTATTCACATTAAGAACATCCTCTTGGGAGTTTGGTACGACCTCATTAAAACTATATGTGGACATTTTCCTATTCCCTCCTTGAACTGCTTGCCATACCCGGATAATCTTAAAACAGTAGGAGTACCTATATAATGCTTTGATGTGAAACTGGATAACGCCAGAAGTTTATTCTGTATAATAAATTAATAATAAAATTGGCTAATTCTTATGTATCCAATTGGTTTATCGTTAAAACTTATACAGGACTCCACAACACCAATGAAAAATTACAACATGAAACAAATTACGTTTGGGATGACAGTAAGCAAAATAATAGGATAACATTTACTTTAAGACACAATTGGCTTTTAACGTCTTTCGCGAGCTGGTTTAACTGAGCCATTAAATGCATTTTTAAATCCGTCAAGTATTTTGTTCTTCCCACCAATGTCATGGGGGAGGGGTGGGGATATTCGAATATGAGTTAGGCGGAGGGGGGAGGGCAAATCCCCTAGTTACGCAACTGACTATAGGTTCAAAGCGTTATGTCTCCTTTTGTAGTGTTTAAAACAGTTTTGTTTACCACTGTTGGTTTAAAGTTACCTACGACCTCCACCGATTTTAGCAGGTGCCATCACCACGGTTCATCTACATCCTACGTATGTTCACCCAAGTCTCACATGATTAGTGTTTTCCCCGTTTTCATACTTTGGCATATGTTGACGTCAAATGACATGTGAAGTCCATTTATTTCATGAGTTTCTCTTAGTCGCAGAGATGAATGTACACACTAAATACTCTTTACCTCAAGTGAACTTCGACCTCTTTTAATTACAACTTGGTATTTTACTCACCGTGCGGGATCTACATAATAAGTAGGGAATTATCGCCGGCTTCAATTTGTGAGTTATCGTGTATATTTACAAGGTTTTCATGATTTCATTTCATTTATGTTGTTTTACTGTATCACAACATAAGTATGACCTATAACAACATATGAGACAAGAAACAAAACTTGTGAAAGAAAGTGTACTAAAATACCCTTTAGGGCTTTTCGGGTAGTGACACTCCCTGAAAAAAGTGCAGAACTTCAAAATTAGGAATGAGAACCAAAAACAAACCCCAGAACCACCCCTTCCCCTCCCCTCACTCACACGTTAGAAGGAAGTAGTAGCAATAATTGAGTTGTAGACAAAAACGTTTCCCAATTGTAGTACATGTTATGGAGTGCTTATTTAAGCTTTTTCTAATAGCATCTAAAGAAGGCGTCGCCTTTGAAGTGAAAGGTATGGAATTCCAAAGTGTAATGGCCAAATGATGTAGGCTATGTTTAGAGATATTGTTGTGACATTGTTTTGGCCCTTGGGTGTAGGTAATCAGCTTGCCTGGTGTTGTGAATGTAGATGTTTGAGTTCTGTGTAAAGAAGGCATCCGGAGTATTTTTTGGGCATTTCGTGTAATGAACGATTAACACTAACTGAGAACATTTAGATTTCTTTCCTTTCTCCCACAGATAGTAAGGAAGCCAGGTTTTATCTTCTGACCAAAATTCACAAGCCTGGTAACCCTGATAGGCCTCTCATCTCAGGCAATGTGTCTCTCACCGAGAAGATATCCTTGTTTGTGGACCACTTCATCAAACCTCTAGTTCCTCAGATTAACTCTGACATCCATGACACTCCAGATTTCCTCAGGAAATTTGAAGATATCAAGAACCAAAACCATAGTACAGCCATTATCGGTGAAACGTGCAGCCCTGTCTAAGAAGGTCCACACTTGTCCACCCAGCTCTGACATCAAAGTTCTCATGCAACAGGTTCTCACCAAAAACAGCTTCACGTTCATTGACAAGCATATCATTCGTATATATATAATAAAAAGGAGGGGTCCATGGATAGCACCTCCACACTGTATATTAAAATAAAAACATCAGCACTTTTAACCTCATAAAAAGTGAATTGTTTTCTGTTTGAAAGATAGCTAACAAACCAATCGAGGAATGAGCCCCTATGACCGTAATGATTTAATTTATGACAAAGTATGGTATGATCTATAGTATCAAAAGCCTTCGATAAGTCAAGAAATACACCAATGGCTGTATGTTTTTTTTTTTTTTATGACTGTGTTCTATTGTCAACAGCATCCGCCAGCGCCATGTCAGTGGAGACACCAGGCCGGTAATCAGACCGACCATTGAAAAAGATATTATAACTTGTCTCAAAAATTGAAAGCCTGTTGTAAACAAACGTTCCAAAATTTTCGATAAACAGGGTAAAACAGAAATTGTTCGATATTTAACGAAACAGTTTGGATCACCTTTCTTAAAGATGGGGACCACTTTGGCAATTTTCAGATTATCGGGAACGACTCCAGTCGCTAAAGACAAATTAACAATGGTAAGTGAGGAGTTTAGAAAAATAGGAAATGACCTGAGTAACAAAAGAAGATTTGATGTCATCAAAACCTGCAGACTTGGCTCACTTAAGGCAAGCTTTTGAAACACTAATTAATTCATCGTCACTTAATGGCAAAAGGAAAGCTGCTCATGAGGACGTAATGCTCCAAGAGAGGTATTTTGAGTGCGAGTTATGTGCAGAATTAGTTTTAGCTAGAGAGGGGCCTACATCAAGAAATATATGTATATATATATATATATATTAAGTCCATTTCCTATGGCATAGGGGTCACTCTCTAATTTTCACACAATCAATCATAAAGTAATCTGGATGCCCGAACTGTTCTAAATCTCTGGATGCTTTCAGTTTAGGTCACACCTCTGCACACCTCCCACCGCACCGCTTAGGTGTGCTTCTGGGGTGAGGGGGTTAGCAACCCCCCACCCGTCAGTAGTTCCTAAGCTGCTGTGAAGCACTGATTGGCCCATGTTGATTTATTTTATAGTGTCTCACAGCCTATATTAGCTCTTGACTTATGTCACTCTTCATGGGCTATTGTTCACTCTAACTTTTATAAAAAAAAAATTAAAAAAGTGTTCACTTATTTTTGTTCAGCAGATTGTTGATTTCGGACCAATTTTTTTCGTCTCAAATTTACATTTGTTGAAAGTATCTGTAATTTGTTTTAGCAATGCGAATGATATGCATTAGATTATTCCTAAAGTTACTATACTTGGATTTGTTGCGAACCGAAGGATCTTTTAATAAAAAATTTATAGAGTTTTTTTTTGTCGTGATCGAAGGCTACTTTATGGAATGTCGGCTTTTATTTGACCTCCGTTGACCTCAGCAGTATATGAAGCTCATCCAACATTACTTTTTGAGTTATCATATTTAGGGTGGCAATATTTTCATTTCATTCTTTGTAATAAATGCCGTATGCTTATGATGGTCCGCGGTGTATCATGTTAACTAAAGGAGTTGGTTGTTGGCCCAGTGAACCCATGGGCCTGTAGCAGTTTTATTTAGATGAGGTGGTGGTGGGGGTGGGGGGGGGGCACGAGGTAGGTGTATTCATATGATTTTAGTGTACGTTCTTGCTATTGTAATATGATACTAGGTTCCGGTGTGAGTTTCGTTATCTAGTTGTAGTGAGTGTAATCTATGCAAGTTATGCATAGCTATTGTAATCAGAAACCGTTGAGCCACATGTTAGGAAACACTGGATTGTTTTTTAGAAATTTACGGCGCTATTTCAGTTTGTGCAATGTTGAATAGTTTAGGTTGGTTACTGGCCAGGGGTTACTGGTGCCTTATGAGTAAGGCTAACGTTAGGTTGTTAACTGATATGTATGTTTAATGTCATTCCTATTGGGTTATCTGACTGTTGCATAGTTTGTCTGTTACAGGAACTGTTGGATATTTCCTGAGTGCTTTTGATTTTGCTTCGCAAGTTATGTACTCTTTCCTAATAACGCCTGGTAGGTAACTTGCATGGACAGCCTGTCGTAAAGTGAAAGGCGTTCTAGTTAGTTTTGGAACTCAATTCTAAGTTTTAGGCGTAACTCTTATTTGATTTTGAAACGTTGGATCCTACTTGTACCTTTTGCTGTGGAGAGCGAGCACTTCAGACTATCAATACATCGAAGTAATCATATTAGGCTACATTCAGTGTAATATATTTGTTTAAAGTTAGTCTGTGAGTCTACCATTTGGGTAGTCTACCCTTTCTCTTTAAAGTTAGTCTACCCTTTGGGTAAACTCCAATTAACCGGGTCCAGCTATTGTACTCGCTCACGACAGAATAACAAATTCGCTTCATACAAAAATACATACACACAGACTAACCAGTTTCCTATTGTATTATAGCTAAACGATTACCTTTCCCGTTATTCTAAACATTTTGCTGGAGAACCGATGACTATTAGTGACAGGAATGTCTTTTGTCCCATGCCACCGCTTGCGAGGCTTGTATGAACACCGCCAAATAGAGTTCTTTTTGTGTTTGGCAATGAATCACAATCGTGGTGAACAGGATTATTTGTTTATCCTATTTATATCCTCAATGACAAGAAGAAAGCCAAATGAGCACAGGTTCCACATGAAATATAGTGTCCTAAACACATGCTGCTGGCGCTTATGTATAGACTTATTATAAAACATAGTAAATCAACCACATAATAGAAAAGGCTCTAGTTTAAGTTAAGATATAACAACTTATATTAAAAAGTACACTACGGTAATAAAAATGATATTTGTGATATGTACACAGAGGCGCATGTTCTAACATCAATGCCTCCAGATGACCACTGTTCTGAAATAGCCAAACCGTAGCAATATAAACCCTCCATGTTTGATAAGTTTGCTCAATTCTTCAAAGAAACCTAACAAAAATATGAATTTTGATACATATATATACATTTTACAAATCCAGTTACTGGAAGAAAGTAATAATTTTAACTATTTACATAGCTCCCAACTCTTGAGAAGGTAAATGCTGGTCCATGCCACGAATCGCCGTCCTGGGGGAGGGGTATAATTATAATATTTTTTTTGGGTATCCTGGTGATGCCTACATGTAAAATGGTGGCACTTAGAAAGCCTTTTGTCACCCAAAATTTTCTGAGAAATATGCATTTTTTTGTGTGTAACATCAATAAATTGAATAGTAGGTGATAATTCATTCTTTCCCGTGGCATGAAAATTTCGCTGCTCGCCCCAATGAAAAGAAATATAGGCTAATTTGAGGTTCAAATGATGCTGTCAAGGAGGTTTCATACTCTATTATGCTAAATGCTAAAGAAATGATGGTTGCTAAGTCAACTTTGATGCAATTTTTTATGTATACTTGACAATTACAATGCGGGTTTTTCGGACGCTTGCGCGGGTCAGCGGGTTTGGGTGTTAGAATGCGGGTCCAACCTGCGAAATGCGGGTCAGTTGGGAGCTCTGTATTTAGATTAAATCTATAACCCCAATTATCTCAGAAAAAAGGGATTCAGTTGGTTTACCAAATCTGCTGCTGTTGGCACTGATTCTGATACATCGCCAAACCCCTCATTCACAACATATAGCATCAGTTTTAGAAATCTGGCTACTAATAAGAGGTTACCTTCAGAACTTCATAACAGTCACGTGAGATTATTAAATATAACACTGCAGCCAAGATTTCAAGATTAGACCATAATTAGCTAACATGGTCAGCCAAATGCTTGCATTCTCTACTGTTTACATGGTTTACATAATAAGAGCACTCTTAACCAAATTGAACTTTGACCTTTAAACAAACAAACCATAGGATGTTTGTACAAGTTGTACCTACTGCACTTAATATACCAAGTGCAAATATCACCCAGCTTTAATTTTGGAGCAACTATACTTGCAAGATATTTTACTTTGACCTCTGCTGACCTCCAAAATCCAATGACTTTTGCACTCCTGAAATAATTGAACTTAGTTAATAGGAACCAAATATTGAGAATAAAGTTCATCCAAAAGCTCTATGAATTTGGAGTAACAAATATGCTTAGAGATTTTAATACTTTGACCTGTGGTGATCTCAATGACCCCTGACCCCTACAACACGTGATAGGCTTCTGGTATGTATGAAGTTGAAGTGAATCCAAGCTATATACATATGGAGTTATTCCATGATAAGGATTATCAGGCTGTGACATATGGTGATTATAAATAACCCTTGGTGTTAACAACAACAACTAACTTGAACTTTAAACTTGTAATAGAGCAAAGCTACAAATCATTGCACATGTACGTCTAAGCAGCTTATCTAAGGTTTTTTTTTTTGGGGGGGGGGAGTTATCATGTCATTGATGATGAACGAAGATGACCTTTGATACCTATATAAACAATAGGGTTGTTAAAATCACTATACTGTTTCCGCATATTAAATATGATGTTCACCCAATGTTCATTTTTGAAATAACTGTGTTTACAAAGTCTCAGACCCTGAACTATGTTGACATCAATTGGCCTTTGACCTGACTGATTATCTGTAATTTTTTTTACTCCATTTTCAAGGTAAACATGTGCACGTATTATTGTAAGTTCAAACTTCATCCTAGTTGGAGTAAGGTGAATAAATGTTCCAGGTTTTGACCGCTGCTTTTTATGAAAAATGAGAATCTTGTACTAAACAGAGAAATCTGCATACCAATCATGACGTTAATTAACCCATTATGTACTTTGTGAGTTATTGTGATCCATGGGCGTAACATATTATACACACGCAAACATGTACAATCACCATCACACGTAAACTCAGTGTATGCCTTCAGCAAGGAATGAACTCTGTGTAGACCAGCTCTCTTCATATGGTTGCAACCATTCACACATATAATGCTAGAAGCTGTAAACCATGTGCAATATCAACAAGTTCTCAAAGTAATCTGTATATGGTGCTAATTTATACCATTACGAGAGGTGATAAAAGCAGATGCTATCTTCAAGTGTCTAATGTGAACAACTGTTGGAGATTTTTTTAATTTGAAAAAGTAAAACAAAGGATGCATGCAAATGTCAAGTTAACTGAAATTTCCAGGCAGTTATGAGTATCTAAATGACTACCATTGATAGTACGAGCCTACAGGATGCACTTTACAGAAAGAGAAAATCTTATGATGTTCCATATTTTTTATTACACTTTTGTTTAATAATATGTAGCCAACCTACTCGATGTTCCAGAGTATACAGCAAGTACATACTTGTTGAGTGCTATTTTCACTATAATGTTACAAAACACAATCAACTATTTACATAACAATAGTATGTCTGCTTGGCTACCTGTTTTCTTTCGATTAAATTTTGCTCTCCATACAAAAAAAAGATATTGACATCACTGATATACACGTGCTCACCTGCCAGACAAACAAATTTTACGCTTTGTTTTTATTTTATTACTTTAGTTGGTAACTACTTTCAAACGGGTTTATTGTTAAGACTTATACAGGAATCCTTAACACAAATAAAAAATTACAACATGAAGCAAATTATGTTTGGTTATATGTTTTACTTGGAGAAATTATTGTGCACATCATTTCCAGAGCCCAGATACACGTCTTCTCATATGTTATTTAACGAAGTAATGAAGTGGTAAAAACTCGATGCAAAATATAAGGATTTCAACTGAACTACCGACAATGTAAAGTCAATGGCCTTTCTTTGCTTGAACGTGTAGCAGCCGACGAATTTTTCTTAAATGATATATGTTTATAAAAGAGCATTTTGCGTTTTGTCGCCGTTTTCCACTTTTTTGCCAAGACATCAATTTTTGTAACATTTATCAATCGCAAAACAACGAACTCAGATATTAGCCAAGTTTCTTCCCTGCCAAGCGTTAATTGGCGAGTAATTAAGGACATTTGCAGATAATGAGAAAAGTGTCCTCCGACAAATTTCACATTTAATATTAATCGCATACAGTTCCCCCAACCCACATGTTTGAACTCAACCAATAAGAGATGCAGGCAGGGGCGTCAATCCGATTTGAAACGTGGGGGGGGGGACGGAATCGATTCGAGTATTCCGGCCGTAAGTACCATCTAAGCGGAGCGCCACCATCGGTTGGCGCGCATCGTACAAGAAAATTTTTCTTCTGGCAGACCCCTCAGATTGCAGGAAACGGCACTTCCCGTGCATTATGGCAGAAAGCAACACCCCTAAAATTGATAAAAATTTCCGGCAATTTTTTATTTTGGGAAATATTTTCGAAGGAAGTGATCGCCATTTATTCCTAAGTTTACCAATTCCTCGTCTCCCAGAAGCGCCCAACATTTAAGATATCGAAACATTTTCGTGTTCGCTGATCCATGATCACCGCCCATCAAGGGCGGCGGAAGCACTTTTAATCTGGGGGGGGGGGCACCGACATCAAAGGGCACTTTGCAGCAATTCGATTGGACTGATGCAGCCTTAGTACCCTTTACAACTCTTATTGTATTATCTTATTTGTGTACACACATCACTCTATCAACGCCCCCCCCCCCCCCCTCTCAAGGAAAATATGCATACTAGCACTGCAATATCCAATGTGCAAATTGGGAAACAAGGAACAAGTTTTCTTTTGAGACAAAATGAGGCGAAATCATGCTAGTTGCTAATGTAGGAATCTTCCGAATTAGAGTTTATTTCTTGTTAATATCTTAACAAATTTGTTTCATTCGAAATAGCTTTGAGTTAGACCCACAGAAATTCACTAAGAGTCAGAGGCGTAGCCAGGAGTTGCAAAGTTGTATGCACGACTATATGAGCGGAGCGCCACCATCGGTTGGCGCAGAGCGTAGTAGAAAATTTTTGTTTTACAACCCTCAGATGGCCGGAAAAAAGCCCTTCCCGAGTGTTCATTCTGGTTCCCTGGCCTCTTGCTAACTTGAGACACCTCAATTTGTATGTAGAAAATGGGCACATTTTTAACTTGGGGAAAAGTGGGCGCACGTGCCCCCTGTGCCCCGGATCCGCCGCCCTTGCCGCCCATGCCAGTGAGAAGTGGTGACTGGGTGAAGAAAAAGCCATGCCGTTTGAAAACATGGGCAGAAAAAGTGAAAGTAGCGAAACCTAAGGTAAAACGCGCGATAACGAAGTGATTATTTTCCAGGTTAATTAAGACTGTATCAAACGCGAGCTTAGGACAAACATATTCAAAGGTAATGGCATTACTAATCCCGATATGTCGTCTTTGAGGTGTGTGGAAAATCCGCAACGACCATCAAAGAGCAATTGAATATTTACTCTACTTTTCGATTTCGAAAACACTTTTTTGTTATATTATGACAACATTTTATGACACCTTTGATATTTTTTTGGGGGGGGGGGGCCTGGGCCCCCCGGGCCCCAATGGGTACGACGCCACTGACCCCAGGGCCTCAGATATAGGCCCATTGCAGGGGTGGGCAACCTTTTGAATGAATGGGCCAGATTTTAGGAGTGAAAGATTGACAGGGCTGCACCTAAGCAACGGCCTGCTGCTGATTTCAAACCTTTGATTCCGAGGACGTTCAAGCAATAGGTGTGTGTACTTAATCTGTATTCACAAAACCATAATGTCAATACAGTCCTGTTGATAATTAATGGTGATAATAGACCAACCTGACAGCATCATAAGTGCAGATAAATTCTAAGCAGCTAGCTCGTTTTTGGTGATGATGCAAAATAGATTGATTTTCTTCTTTTTCTTGAGACATCTCACGGGCCGCAAAAAAATCACTGGCGGGCCGCATGTGGCCCGCAGGTTGCCCACCCCTGGTCTATAGGAACGATGTCCCAAAATTTTTCCGGACATATAGGCGAAGGAAGCTATCCGCCGCGACTGCATGTTAGTTTTTCGACTTTCTGTCCTGGGAGTCATACCACAAAATGGTGCATTTCCTCATACGCCATTATTAATAATTTAAATAACTAACTAATAAGGCACAGCCCATATCCGAGTTCGTATAGCGAGCTTAGCGCAAATTTGGCGCCAGCATGTTAAACCAGGTTGCTAGGTCTACGAGAATACATTTACATGAAATTTGAAAACAAGGATAGCAAGACAAACAACTTTTATTATGATTTCAGGACCTCACACATGCGCATGTATCGTCAGACTTAGAATAGGTCCCATGTAAGTGGTGGCTAAAGTGATGAAGGCATGAAAATAAATCAGTGGTTGTTCGTTGGAGTCCTCAAGCAAGTTACCTCGCTTGCTAGGTGGATTTGCATCTGGTTATCGGGTGAATTCTGGTCGGAGCGTACTATGTAACCACTATGTACCCAGGGACGTAGCTAAGGCCTGATGATTTGGGGGGGGGGGGGGTGTAGTGGCTGAAAATCGGTGTTGAAGCCAGAAAATTCCAACTGCTGCTTTGTACCCCCCACCCTCCCGCTACTCGTCAACGATACGGTCAGTGTCAGTCAGAAAACCCAATCTTTCGCGACTGCACTTCTGTTACGAACTTGTTGCGATACATTTGTACCCACTGGCACTCATTTCAAAAACTTATTGCCCCCCCCCCCCCACACCAACCAAATATTTTTGTGAAATTCGGGCAATATGCTGATAGCTTTTTGGATAATTTGCAATTTGTTTTTCAGTGGTTATACTGATATTATTATTACCCAACAATTATCACCAATACGGAAGGGTAATAAGACGGAAAATGATTGTATGCTATTTGCATGCGATGTAAAAACCGATGCATGCCTGTATGATATGCACATGATCATGTGTGGTGCGCGCGTAACGCGCGCGAAAAATTTTGGTTATATTTTGCGGGCAAGTGGTTACAACCCCCCCCCCCCCCCCACAAAACCAATTGGGCTCCTACGCCTATGACGGTAGTTCTATTAGGCATTTTTTGTAGTATTCAAAATCATAAGAAGTTTTGTACGATGGAGTATAAGAATCGCGAGAAACGATTTCCCAAAGTGGCAAGGAAAACGTGGTAAATATGACAGGTTAAAGGTCAATTTTGACCGAAATTTTTAAAAAAATTTACATGAAAAGGCCTAGATAAACTAGAGTGCGACAGTCGGAAATTCCGACTGTCGCACTCCAATTTTCCAACTAGCGTCAGTTTTACCATGGCTTGGGGGTGAGACACACCCACACTGTCACGAACGACTGTGTTCATTGTACGTGTATTCAGTATACGCTGGTCTGGGTGATAAGTAGGTCACTCGTCGTGACTGACAACTTGTGCGTTTTTTTTTCTGGAAGCGACGAGAAATGATGGCGCTATTCGGTATTAGCGATTACAAATTTCCAGAACATACGGGAAGTTATTTTAAGCAGGCGACCGAATATCGTCGACCAATGAACGTTGAACTGTCAGTCGTATCTTCGAGACATGGATGATTCTCGATGTTTTTCCGTCAGGATTCCTGGAAAAGAACTTTCGGGAGATTAAACCCGGCTATATATAAGAAGAGATATTTTCGGTGATTTGGAGTTTAGTTTTTCCGATCTATTGTGAGAAGAAATTCATCTGAGATAAAAGATTAGTTATCGAGGGGACGGACGCAGGAACCTGTGGACTGTTCGTTTATTAGATTGGTGCGTCGTTTAACCGGGACAGGCGTGACTTCGGCAGAGTTTTTCGGAGTTCACCCAGGAGGAAGCCATCCTTGGGAAACAAACGTTGAGTCGAATTGGACCAGCAGGGAACGGTTTTGCTTCTGACCAAGTCACGGGATACCAGCCTACGAGGGATACTCCCGACATCGTTGTTGGTGACGCAAGGAGGTCAGAACAGCTACGAAAGGAACCGAGAGCCGGCACGCGCCGCGTAAGATAAGTTAAGTAATCTTTTAAAAATTTAACGGCCGTACAATATTGCAAAATCTGTCTGTAATATTCCAAATTTCTAGTACCAATAATCCTTGTACAAATCAGTAGAGATCGTATCATTGTAAATATATCGTTTTTGTTAACTTTCAGAAACCTCTCAGTAGTCTTTTGGTCCTTTGAGTTTACTTCCCTGAATCTATCTAATATTTTATTTTTATCGGCTTTGAATGCCAAAGGAAAAACCCGGGGTCGCAACAGACGGGGCGCTAGAAGGTGACATTTTGTTTTATCCCACGGAAGTTGTGACACACACCCCCTCTAACGACGTCCCTGCGCGGTGAATATAACACACGATCACATGGTTCAGCCTCTGTTGAGTCATGGTGCTCCGTAGCCTTGTCTTCAACGCCTCAAAGCACTAAAAGATCTATCGGCTTCCGTCGAACTGGCGGAGGAGACGAGGAGCAACCGCAAGAGAGCTTCGACTTCACCAAACATAGCCCGTACCACTGGAATCATCAACTTGAATATTTGTCTATACCCTTCAACCGACGACGAATGGAACTGGCCTCGAAATCAAGGCAGACTAAGCTTAAGATTGTTGGAGAGCTCAGGGTACCAACTCACGAGATCTGGGTGGAATTCTCCATTCAGCAACATTGAGTGATATTCGAGGATATGAATCCTAAGATGTGTAAGCCGTAACCAAATAGAGCCACGACACTACTCTTTTTCCAAATGTGAATGTGGGGGGGGGGGACGTATACCCCCGTCCCCCCTGGATTGACGCCCATGGATGCAGGTTTAGTTATGAGCCGTTGCTAGAAATAGATCCTGGTACAACTGCCATAGACAATCTAAACAAAGCAAGCATGGTGTTGCATTACGTATTGGCCAATGACGTTCGTAGCTTTCAAATATTCATATTACGAGCGAGGTTTATTTGGATCTCAACGGAAAATATCTTTTTCGACTTTTATGCCAACATTTGAAATAAGATTTGAATAGATAAGCTAGTTATGTATGTCGTTATGGCATCGTGGAATCAGTGAAGTTGAGAAAAACCATAGGAAAGGACGCAAAATGCTGCCTTTTTGAAACCAGTTTTTGAAAAACTAATTAATTCATCATCACTTAATGGCAAAAGGAAAGCTGCTCATGAGGAAGTAATGCTTCAAAAGAGGTATTTTGAGTGCGAGTTTTGGGCAGAATTATTTTTAGCTAGAGAGGGGCCTACATCAATATATATATGTGTATTAAGTACATTTCCTATGGCATATAGGGGTCTGTAGGTTTCACACCATCATCCATAAAGTTTTCGGGATAGATAGGTGTTTACTTATTTTGTTTAGCAGATTGTTGTTTCGGACCAAGTTTTCTTCGTGTCAAACTTACATTTGTTGAAAGTATAGTATTTTTTGACTAGTGAGAGGAATGTCTTTTGTCCCATGCCACCACTTGCAATGCTTGTATGGACACCGCCAAATAGAGTTCTTTTTGTGTTTGGCAATGAATCACAATCGTGGTGAACAGGATTATTTATTTATCCTATTTATATCCACAATGACAAGCAGAAAGCCAAATGAGCACAGGTTCCACATGTAATATAGTGTCCTAAACACCTGGATGTATGTCATACAGTGTATATATAGGTACAGGCTATTCCACAGAAACTTGAACCATCATATGGTCTGGTCCACTCTAAGCTGACACACCACCTTGGAACTCAAAAAGCTGCTCAGTTTGTGTTCTTATTCAAAGCCTTGAACACGGAGAAGGACCCTTAAAGTCTGTTGACTGTACAATACACCTTCAAGTTTGCATTTCAGTGTTTATGTTTTAGTGGTAAGGTTGAAAATGGTTTTTATACATGTCATTTATGACTTATTATCTGGGGTGGATCAACACACTAACTCCTGTGTCTTACAGTATTTTAAACATTTGAGACAAACACATTTTTTGTTTACTTTAGTTGGAAACACCCTTGGAACCTTTAATTTACAAGAATAAGATGACTAACTGATTCTGTACACTGATTAATGTTACAAGTTACATCTGCTTATATGCTAACTAAATATGAAACTACAGAACCGGACTGACAATAGTTTCTAACAGTAGTAAAATCACACAACAAATGGAATAAAAGGTTAAAAACATGGGGAAAAAGTTATTTAAGTCAGTGATTTTTTCTTAAATCATCATGATTTTAATTTTCCACAAAGGATCTACCTTCAAACTGAAATACCTTTGGCTTCGGGACAAACTTATATACAACGGGTTTCATCATTTCACTATAAAATGGTAATATGGACAAATTCCTAATATGGTTGTAATTAATGTCTGTAAACCGACAACTCTATACTTTGAAGAATCTACCTTCAGCTGTGGAGGAAATGATTTCAAAGTTGTTGAACTCTGCTGGCTTCCAGCCTTTCTCGTTAAGCCTTTCTGATCTTCTGATAATCTTTTGAAAGCATCTGAAAGATCTTTCTCCATCCCTAAGATTTCCCACTGGTTATTTCCCTCAAGAATTTTCTTTGTAACTTCTTTGGTGTTTGTCATCGCAGCCAACCAATTCTTAACTTCCTCACAAGCGGTCTTCATTTTCAACGGTGAATGTCGTACTCGCAGCAATAGCTGATCTCTATCAGATTTTAGTGGTAACGTTCAAAATGTTTTTTATACATATCATTTATGCCTTATTCTTTGTGGTAGATCAACACACTAGCTATGGGTCTTACAGTATTTTAAACATTTAAGACAACACATTTTAAGCTTTGTTTTTATTTTATCACTTTAGTTGAAAACACCCTTGGAACCTTTAATTTACAAGAACAAGTTGACTAACTGATTCTGCACACTGATTAATGTTACAAGTTACATCTGCTGAAATACTAGTATAAATATTAAACTACAGAGGCAGACTGACAATAGTTTCTTACAATAGTAAACTAAAAAAAAATTGAACAAAAGTTTAAAAACATGAAAAAAAGTGATTTACGTCAGTGATTTGTGAAAAAATCATCCCAGAAGTCTCCAAACCTTATTTTTACTTCTTCTGCTATTAGTTTCGGGACAAACTCAGCGTCATTTGGGTCCATAATTTTACTTAAAGGTAATTTGGACACTTTTCCTAATATGTTTCTAGTTGAATTCGGTCTAGCGTTAAATTTAACATTATTTAAATGATCTACAATAAACTGTGGAGCAAATGATAACAAAGTTGTTGAACTCTGCGGGATTCTTGCCTTTCTCGTTAAGTCTTTCTGTCTTTCAGATAATCGCTCAAAAGCATCTGTAAGATCTTTCTTCATCCCTAAGATTTCCCACTGGTTATTTCCCTCAAGAATTTTCTTTGTAACTTCTATGGTGTTTGTCATCGCAGTCAACCAGTTCTTAACTTCCTCACAAACGGTCTTCATTTTCAGTGGTGAATGTCGTACCTGAAGCACTAGCTCATCTCTATCATATTTAAGCTTTCGTAGAACCTTGTTGTAATGTTCATCAATATCTTTTTCAACTTTCTTACTATATTCTTCTTCTGACTGAGAATTCTTGTCAATAGTACGATCCATTTCCCGAGCTGAAACAACTTCAGTCTCACTTGCTGCCAAGAGATTTTGGAGATCTTCTTTCACACTACTGACTCTGCTTGCAGCCTCGACACAGTTGTGTCCCTGATGTGTAAGAAGCATGCAATCACGACATACCAGCATGCAGCATGGAAGGCAGTAAAACCGTAACTTCTCCTCCTGGTGTTTATCACATCGCGGTGTCTGTGAAGCAAATATCTCCTTCATATATTTCTCGTCTGAGAGCTTTTCAATAGGAATGACTGCATGCTCACCAACACCTGGTATTTTGTCATGGGTCTTCTTGCAGGGAAAACAAATGTAAAATTTGCAGTCTATACAGAATTGTAAGTCCTGCTCACTTCGGCAGAAACTACATATTGATGAAGAGCGCCCGGAGGTATTTACCACACTTAGTTGTTCCATCAAACTCACAAGAAGGAAATTCACAGGGAGACCTTTTGCACCAGAAGACGGCAAGATTGCTACCGTTCGACAAATTGGACAAGAAAACATCTGACCATCTCGCTGAAATCTATCTTCCAGTTGCTCAAGACAAGGAAGACAGAAACTGTGTATGCAAGGCAGGCTCTTTGGTTTCTTATCATTGCCATTATAACGTTCCATACAAATGGAACATTGAAGAAAACCTTCACTGATGTCATTCACAAACTTCTGTGCCATGATCTGAAACAGAAAACGTGAAAAGAAGCAGTTTCATATAAGATCTGGATTACCCTGACATCTATTTTCATCTCGTCTACTTCAAATTGATAATTACGTACATGAGAATTATGTGATAAATATAACAACTGTTGTATTAAGTTTAAACTATTTTGATAAACTCTGAAACCTAACTGGCATATATTCCATTTTGAACTGAATGTGAAAGTGTAGACAATGAAATTAGCAAAGAAATGTATGGCTACTACATGTTTTTATCCCAGCGAACTCTGGTTTACAAGCCCATTGAGCTATCCAGATCACTTAGTTGATACTGATTTCCAGGTAGACTGGGTACGCCAGTCAGAAGCCATAGTACCTTGCATACTGTACGTGTAACCCTGCAATGATTATGCCCCAGATTCACTGCCTGTTCAGCCAAGTAAGCTTTACTTGTTGAGCTATTGTGAGTATCCAACAGTTTCACAATTTGACCTCTGTTGACTTCAAGTGAGTATTCAATGTAATACAATAGGGTTCTTGAACTCATTAAGGTGGTCTACACACCATGTTTGAATATCATAAACTTTTAAAATTGGTGTTTACAAGCTTTTCTGTTGATACTTTCCTGCTGTTGGAATCAAATTACCTTTGACCTCAAATGGTTCTTGTAGTCAAAATGAATCCGCACACTAAGTATGAATTACCTTTAGCCTCTACAGTAGATGATATGGTTCTGCACTTACTAATAATCATTTGAAATTCTCTACCGATAATATAAAGGCTTACTTTATTCAGTGCAAGGCATTCACATAACAAGGAAGGTATAACTCCAATTGCAGTCGGAAGGAACTAAAATGACTTCTATGCTATTGTGAATTTTGAATAAATCTAATGCACTTTTGTATTTCTATTTAGTTTCTAACGAACCCAATTACAGAAACATTACGAGCTCCTTTTAGTCGTACTTAGCTATCCACATATCGATGTCAAAGCAAATATGGTCATGTTGATCTGCATACAATGTTAATCTCTGAGGATACAGATACTTGACGGCCACCTAGTAGGATCTCTTACACATCAAGTGTAAAAGCGAAGTATGCAAATGATCTAATTGAAACAGTACGTGTTAAAATGCGGTCCGCATATCAGATAGACATTTATACCTTCACATCCGGTTGTCATGGAGAAAGAAAAGAAAAGCGGTGTCGGTGACTAAATCATTAATAATTTTGGCTGAGAATATTGATCTTACATGTTATTAATAGCACGTGTATAGTTAATTGTGGAATGGACTGTCCTCCATCAGCTTGTAAACGACAATTCAAATATTATATTGTTGTGTTTGATTTGAGTAACAACATTCTTTTTATGAATATAATCATAAAATAAAATATTTCCTCACCTGTGGATACTATGCACAAAAATTGAAGAAGAGAAAAGTCATTCCCTGGAGACTTGTTTTGAATATTAAGCGCTGTTGTCTTTTTACAGTTCTAAGAGTATTGTATTATACTACGGTCAAACATATAAATAACTCGACGAACGAACGTTTCATGGAATATGCACGAATACTAATGTCTATAATTAATACATGAAATGAAATGGACAAGATAAATACATAGGAAAAGTCTTACCTATCTTCCGTTAATATAAAAATAAAATAAAAAGTTAGCAAACTGTTTATACACTAGAGACCCTGTGTAAGGCATTAAGCCTCTGAAGAAGATCCTGCTAGGATTGAAACGTCAGGCCAACTTACTTTTACACATTCCGTTAATATACACTCTTACCTTAAATGCTTTTGCAATTGCAGGAAATTTATGAAATATATAGAGACAAATCTGATCTGACAATTGCTTTCAAGATGGCGACGAGACTGGTGTACCCTGCTTGTATGGCGCATGTAGGTGATGGGTGTATCTGTGTTTATCTTACAAATATAGCAATGAAATTTGAGCTTTGAGATATTGCCCTCACAAGAGTCGTCATAATCATCTCTTATCAGCACGGTATATTTCGGTTCGACCTATTCTAACCACTGATCAGTGTGTGTGAGTTCACACGTGCGATATTGAAATAACGTAATATATCATGCTGCAGCTTCCAAAGTAACAATATCGGATGAACTTCGGACGGTCGATATAACGATGGCTTAAAGCTGTAAACTTACACATGATATAGCAAGCATGGTAGCAGGTTATCGCGTTGGGAGGGGAGGGGTGTGAGCCTCGTAGCGCTGACATAAAGCAAAATGGTGTGATATTATTGAATTTGAGACACAATTGGCTGGTATTCATTTGAGAATTCCCGTCATTAAGAGCAAGGCATACGTTGTTAGAGCGATATATTTAGGAAGTTTTTGCTATACTTAACCATGCATTCCTAATATTTGAAGCTATATAGATACCTGGCATGTTATTTGATTACTAGTAACAAACAACTACATATAAAGATCGCAGTCTTGCTCTCGCACAATCGTACTGTGTCGAGGCTTTTCATTTGTAATTTCATGAAAGAGGACACTTTCGTTGTCGCTCGGGAAAAAAAACCGAGGCCCGTTGGCAGATTTCCAAGACATAAATGATGAATGATGGACGTCTTGAAGAGCGGTCTATGCGTGGAGGGGTGCGTCTCCAGCTATGTGAACCCTTTTCTTTGTTTAAGGAGAGGGGAAAGGGGTAATGGGCTTACGGAAACTGGTGCTGGCATTTCCATAATTTCAACTACATAATTGTAATACAAGTTTTCCAATATGTTTTCTTAAGCGTGTGTCATTAAATGTGGGCATCCTTATTCGGGTTCCCGTTTCCAACAGACATATGAGATCAGGGAGTTGTTAACTAACTGAACCCTAACCTATGTATATACAGCACCAAAACTATGTTGCAGGAACGAAAAATGTATAAATATCACGCGAATCAAGTAAAAACAAATTAGCCGAAATATTCTCTGAAGATGTCTCATAGGGTTCTCCAGTAACCAGTATTGTATCTTTTCTAAAATTCGTGCCTTCATTAGTGACTTAAATTCTTTTTAGACTGAATAGGTGTATTTTGTTATAATGATTATGAGAACATTTAAATTAAACTCCACACAAGCTTCGTATACATCACTTAAATACGGCGGATTCTTATATGTGTAGAGTTATTGTTATTACCAAGGTTTTCCGACTTTGAAACTAGGCTTTTTGTATGCAATATGATTGATCCACATGTCAGCTGTATTTTTTATCTACTGGGCTTACTGCGAGATTTTCAGCTTTCGGCCACTGTTGGAACTCAAATAATCTTTGAACTCCATCGTAAACAATTTCAATTACATGAATCCATATATTAAGTTCCAAGTATTAATTTCATAAAGGCGTTAGGCCTACTTTTATAGTCATTGTGTTCAAAAAAGTTTTAGACTTTGACCTAAAAGTGACCTTCGACCTACATCGGCTTGAACAGGTGCCATCACCAGTGTTGATCTATATTCTCAGTATGAAGTTCATCCGAGCTTCAGTTTTTAGTAGAAATGTCTTCCCCGTTTCCATACTTTGACATATGTTGACGTCATATGACCTTTGAACTCCATCAATTCCGTACGTTTCTCATAGTCGCTAGGATGTATGTCCCTACTACATACACTGTTTTAATTACAACCTGGTCTTTTAATCACAACGCGGGTCTACATCATAAGTAGGAAATTATCGTCCGGTTTAATTTGTGAGTTACTTTTTTTCAGTCAATTCATCCAGACGACCTTTTCCGGAGTGTTCCGGAGTGCTCGTAAAAGTTCCACAAGAACTGCCAAAATATGACAAAATAAGATTTGTAATATCCTTGAAGAATGTTTCTCTCTGTCGTCTCTTATTTATTTTCACCTAATTTATTTGTCCAATCGATGACGACACGTTAGTTTCATTTATATACCATTTACTTTAATGTGTTAAGGCAAAATACGTCTGATATGAAACGAATGTAAATGATACGACGGTCGCCTTAGTTTGATTAATATCAATCACACAATAAAAACAAATATTGGTTTAATGGAACCCTGGAGTGACCTTGTAAAATCATAATTGTGTCATTTTTTGGAGGAATTGAAGGATAGATTAAAAGAAAACTTTCCTCCACAAATATCTTTTTTTATTATAACTAATTAAAATTAATCTGAAATCTTAGTTTTTGCTAGTTTAATTCATCCTAGCATCATAACCACTAAATAAAGAATCCATAAAAAAAAATTGGGTAATAAGTGCTATAAGGCAAGACAGAGAAAGCATGCATGATGTAACCCCAAATATTTCTAAAGAATATAAGACATAAAAAAGATGTTTTTTTTATTTTAATTAGATTTTTCTCTGCTGATTAAACCCTCAGATCTACCGACTGTCAAGACTTTAACATTCTTTTCATGATAGCTTGGTCGATACACTCACATGTTATGTTAAATTCTCGTAAGTTATTATCTACGCTACAAATACTGGGCTGTGAACGCAACTATGTACACATGACCAACAAAATCAAAACTACCGTACGAAATATTTCCCTCGAAAGGATGTGTGACCCAATTAATTCACTATTGGCTTTGAGTTCAACGTTTCTGTATGCTGTCGTACTGGACGAATCTAACCGTAATAAAAACTACCGACTTTGCAATCCGCGTTATAGTCATTGCCGACTTTGCAATCCGCGGCCCTGCTAGTGAATTTTGTTAGGTCGGTAAGAGTGACTGCAGAGTTTTCCTTTTCGAGAACCCCACCCACCCCCCCCCCCAAAAAAAACAAAAAAAAATATGTGTTGCTTCACCTCGATATCTTTGCAGTTCAGGTTAAACTTTCAGATTCAATTTGATGTTCTCTGCTCTAATTTTTTTCTTTGAGGAATTGAAGAATAGATTAAAAAAAAACTTTCCTCTACAAATATCTTTTTTATTATACTTTATTAAAATTAATCTGAAATACGAAATTTTTCAACGCAATTTTATTTTTTCTCGTTTAATTCATCTTAGCATCATAACAATTAAAGTTAGAATACCGTACATTTTTCTCGGTAATAAGTGCTATAAGGCAAGACAAAGAAAGCATGCATGATGTAACTACAAAATAATTGTACAGAATATAGTCATAAAACATTACAATGTTTCTTACTTTAATTAGATATTTCTCTGCAGATTAAACCCTCAGATCAACCGACTGTCAAGACTATAACATTGGATAGCTTGTTCGATCAATTTCATGTCATGTTAAATTCTTGTAAGTTATTATCCACACTATACATACTGGGCTGTGGAGGCAATTTTGTACACATGACCAACACAAAATCAAATCTACAGTATGAAATATTTCCCTCGAAGGGGCATGAGGGCGGTATTGAAGAACTTAGCGGATTTGTGACCTTCATTTTGGCTTTGGCTTTGACTTCAACCTTCTGTATGCTGTCGTGTTGGACGAATCTAACCGTAATAACAACTACCGACTTTGTAATCCGCGGTTAAAGTCATTGTCGACTTGGCAATCCGCGGCCCCCCTCTTACAGTTTGCAAGGTCGGTATGAGTGACTGCAGAGTTTTCCTTTCGAGAACCCAACCACTCACACCACCCCTCCCCCAAAAAATTATAGCTTCACCTTGATACCTGTGCAGTTAAGATTTAACTTTCAGATTCAATTGATAATACTGACAAATGTGCCCTGCTCAGTCAAATCAGTAATAGCAAATGAACTGTTTGATTTCGTGACTACTAAACGATGACTTCAACTTGTATGAGACTAATTTGTTACGAAACAAACCTTTTCAATATCATTTAAAAGTAGATTAATACCGTAAGCGATTCCACAAACATCAACATTGCTACTTTTAAAGTATTTTAAGGGTCGAAAGTTAGCGACATTTTACAACAGTTGAAAGAAATAAGTACAAGTTGCCCGTGGCAATATTTGGAGAGTAACTATGCTTAGTAAAACATGGTTATCGACCTTTATCGTTAACGGTTTTTGCCTTAGTATGTAACTCTAATATTACGGTATCGTATTACACCTGGAAACAGTTGAATGAAGAATGAAGAAAATATTTGTTGCAAAAGATTGAGAAGATTGTACGTAATAATTAATGTATTACTAATCATTGTTTGATCAGGGAGTTTGCTGGTATAGGGAATCAATGATTTGACAATTGTGTCTCCCTGTATATGTTGTTTAATTGTATAATATAAGATAGTTCCTTCCTTCATTAGTGATAAGAAGCGTTGGTCACCGTATATATAAACAAATAAGTATAATGTACATCGTTTAATTGCATTTATGGACAAAACAACTTATGCTTTGAAATTTCTGACAAAATTATATGAAGTATACTTTCCAGCACCGGAATGGATAATAAGTTTATATTTAGACAGATGCTAGTTCAAGACAATGGCGTATATGTAATTGTACGCTAGGCTTAATAAATGTGCTATATACATTGCAAATAAACGAAATTTCCCTCTTTTGTAATACATCTGTTCCGTAGCTAAAAAAGAGAGTTTACAGTACAATACAAGGGACAAACCAACTATACTCCTTTTGTGTTATGCCTGGTCCTTGAAAAGAGCTTACTGAATCTTAAAGTCTGAAAGTCCTTTTTGCTCGTTTCGATCAAACCTAAAATATTTACTTCAATCGAAGTTAATTTATAAGAACGATCACGATTTCCATTCTCAGGTTCATCTGACAGTCGATCTTTGTGATATGAGCTCTTAAGATCCACGGGTTTTCCTCTGAAGTTTATTTCGGTAAACATGCAATTCCTTGTATCACGTGGGTTACTCTTTAATTTACTTTCTTCCTCTCCGAGTTTTTGATACCTTTCACTGAGAGTTTTCTTCATCCCAAGTATTTCCCAATGGTTGGTACCATCCAATACCTCTGTCGTTACATTTTTGATATTTTTCATTGCGTCTGTCCAATGTTTCGCCTGTCTACTACTTTGCAGGAGTGGTTCTGTCTGCTTCCTCTCAATCACCTCAAGAGCCTGCATCAGTTCTTCTCGAACTCTCTTTAACTTATTCATTAGTTCTTCAAAGTGCTTGTCTATTGCCTTTCTTGCAACAGTTATCATTTCGTTTATTTCCGTCTGGTTTTGTGCTGTCTTCTTAGCAATATCAATAACGTTCACAGCTTGACTTTTACCAAGTTGGATGGACGTAATTAGGCTTTCTGTCGATGGTTTGTGTTGATTTTTAGTGTTCACACAATCGTGATGTGCATGCCTTATGAGAAGATTGTTGTACGGTACCCAGTAGATTCTTATTTACTGGACTTCCTGACACAGGTTCAAATTTGGGGGGAGTGCGATTTCGAATCCCCCTGCAAGTTCGACAACAGTTATTTGGTCGATTCCTTTTCCCTTGATTTGACATCTGTGAAGCCGAATTAGACACATTCATCACAGAAGGTGAAAACGTTATGGTAGTACTCAACACTTCTTGAACGCCTAAATGTTTATTGTTTAGAGCAACATCATCATCATGGAGCTTTTTAAAGGCGTCTGTAATATCCTTCTCCATCCCAAGTATTTCCCATTGGTTTTCTGCTGCCATGATCTTCTTCGCCACTACCTGAGTGTTTTCCATCGCCTCCGTCCAGTTGGTGACTTCATTTTTTATCTCCTTTAATGGAGTGCACTGTTGTGTTTTTATCTTCTCTAGTTCTTTTTTCAATTTATTCCTGTCAGCATTCAACCTTTCAATAACTTGATCATACTGCTGATCGACTTTGCGTTCACAGTCCTCAATTTTCTTCTCGACACTTATTGTAGCTGCATCGACATTTGCACTAATTTGTCGAACCGACATGACTGGCTTTCCGCTGTTTTCTATAGCAAGCTGTAAATTTTGTTTGGCAATATTTACTCTGGTCTTAGCTTCCAGACACTCATGACCTCGATGACCGACGATTGCACAATCTCGGCAAACAAGTTTACTACAGGTTGTACAGTAGAAACGTAATTTCTCCTTTTGATGTTCACTGCATTGCGGTACTTCTAAAGCAAGGATACCCTTCATATAATTTTCGTCACTAAACTTGTCGATCGGGATTACCTTATGATCGCAAAAGTCTGGTATCTTGTCATGGAACTGCTTGCAAGTGACACAAACATGCATGTTACAGTCGATACAACGTTGGATATTGTAGTTACCGTTACAGAAAATACATTTTGATGAGGATGTTGATCCTGTTGTGTCCGCCAGGTTAAAACGCTCCATCAAACTCACCAACAGGAAATTACTCGGTAGATCCTTTAAACCAGTTTTGGGTATAGCCACTGTCGCTCGACATGTCGGACAAGAGAACGGTTTGTATTGAAGACTTTGCTCGAACTTTTCCAAGCACTTGAGGCAAAAACTGTGGATACATGGTAACATCCGGGGACGTTTGTAGCCTTCCATACATATTGCGCACTGAAGGAAATTATCATGCAGATCTTTCACGAGGCCGCTTTCCGCCATCTTGAAATATAAAATAGAGAATCAATTAGAACATTACAAACTATCTTCGGACCTGGTTTAATTAAGTTATAAAAACGACGATTACTAACAAGTGATATACAATACGTATTTCATACTTATCGATTAACTAGGTACCATACACATACCGCAGCGGCTATCTTAAATATCTAACAAATTGTACGCATCTTTACTCAATATGGAATATTAACATGTTAAAGTCAAGGAAGTTCTTATGGCTTCTGTATATACCTCAGCACCTGATATGTCATTTGAACAAAGAAGGTATAGCATCAATTGCAATCGGAAGATTTTCATACTGTGCCTTTTCGCTGAACTAAAGTGAATCATACAATACTCTGAATTTGGCTAAACCCTAATGAACTTTGTTTTCTAACAAACATTATTTTCTCTCCCGTGGACACTATGTCCTCACATCGAAGAAGAGAAAAGTAATCCACTTGACATAGGCTATGTCTTTTGGGTAATGCGCTGTTTAATGTTACAGTTCTATGGGTATTGTAGTTTGCTACGGTTACACAAATAAAACGACAAACGAACGTTTTCATGGACTACGCCTGAATACTAATATCTGTAACTGTCGCATGAAATTGATTCAAAATATTGAAAAGGATAAAACAAGTTTTTTTTTTTCAATATTCCGTTAATACAATCTTACCTTAAATGCTTTTACAATGGTAGAATATTGATTAAACTATAGAGAAAAATCCGATCTGACAGTTGCTTTCAAGATGGCGACGGGACTATTGTTCCCTGCATGTATATGTATGCCTCATGTAGGTGATGGGTGTATCTGTGTTTATCTTACGATATAGCAATGGAATTCGAGCTTTGAGTTGTTGCCCTCACAAGAATCGTGATAATTATCTCTTATCAGCACGTCAATGTCCGGTGTAAATCCAGGGAGTGGTAATCAGCTACCATCTGAAATTACCATCAATATTAATAATGCGCTTTATACCAGCGATAGGTTCAAGCGCCTACAGAAGTTATTACCCCTGGTCAATGATAACCTGTCCAAGAGAGAATCTCTCCAGACGGATGCAGTTATGGACCGCACAGGTACCCATTTAACCCCTGGGTGGAGAGGGGCAATTGAGATAAAGCATCTTGCCCAAAGGACAAAACGTAATGAACTAGGCAAAATTAGAACCAGTAATCAGTGGAACACAAGTCCAAGGCCTTAGCCAATTGGCCACCACGTTCTTTAATTTTATTTTTCTTGGGCAACAGCTGATTTGGTGATTCAGTGTCTTCCTAAGAAAGATAACCATTGTTATTCACAATAGGCAATGGCGTAACCGGACGTGTCATAGTGGAGGGAGGGGGGGGGTGCGTTGAGCAAAAAGCTCGAATGAGGGCAAGTTATTCGCAAGGTCCAGTTCGGTCATTTGAGGTACTTTTGCAAAATGCCCCATTTCCAAACACTTGAAACCATGGTAACGGTACTGTTATGAATGTTTCTATACACAAAATGAACAGTTTATTCCACAATCCATCCGCCTAATTATTGGAGGGATAATCCAACTAAAAATATGACCTTGATTTATGGGAGAGAAAGTCAAGCGCCTAGTCAGGATTTCATCTAAAGGGGTCGGCGGATTATTAATTGACCTGTCCACGAGAACGATTTGGGCTATACGATATGCTAGAGCTTTTTTTTTGGGGGGGGGGAGGGGCGGCCCCATCGGCTACTGGAAAGTCACTATTCTTTTAGCTGATTGCCCTATGTACTGTGTTATCGTATAATGGAAAAAATGGTTGATTTCAAGATCTACGTGATACAATTTAAAGTTCAATTGTTCAATTGTTGTTAAAGTTCAATTGTAAAGTTACTTCAAGATACTGATTGCAAACAATCAATATGTATAAATGATATGGCCATAATATATTGATCGTGAGCACTGGTTGATTCCTTTTCAAGAACCTATTTGCCTCTATTTAGAACTGCTCAGGAGATAAACAGCTTTGGGTCACACGTAATGGAGAATGTGGTTCATGATTGGTTCATATTATCTACTTCGGAACATCATCAATATTCATCTAACTGTATCAATGAATGAACTAATCATAAGTAAGAAAGAAAATAATACGTAGTCCTAAATTTTGTTATGATTTTCTTTGTCTGAAAATACGGGCCCCTAGACTAGATGACTGAAATTGGACCGAACAATTTCTAATGTATTTCTTTCTTCAGGAACCGTGGGAATTAACGAGAGGAAACCTTGAAGGTCAAAAGTGCAAAGGTTAAAGACCTTGCAGAAGTCTCATAGGAACTTAAAGGGGGTAAAATATCACTTCATGACAATATGTATCTATTTATAATTGGATGATTCATCTTTCTCAGTAATTTTCTTTTATTTGCCGAATCAAATTTAGAATTTGGATAACCTAAAATATGATAAATGGTATGGCGATCGAATTTTGACAATTGGGTTAGTTTTTCGTCATTTTAATTGTTTAGTCTGAAGTTCTCATTTTGATCTCTACTATTATTTAAACAGTACAGTTTATGCTATATCATTGTCTATGATGTACTATAATTATGATTTGAAGCTCAGTTTAATCGACTTAGGCTTCATTCACTAAGCCACTTCAAATCTGTCCATAGTCGTTGGAAACAATATTTCTGTTATGCCTATTCTAACCACTTATCAGTCTGCGTGAGTTCACACATGCGATGTTGAAATATCGTAATAAACCATACTGCAGCTTCCAAAGTAACAAAGTCGGATGAACATCGGACGGTTGATGTAACGAGGGTTTAAAGCTGTAAAAATATACATGATATAACAAGCATGGTAGCAGGTTATCTCGTTGGGTAGCGCGGGTGACGACGGGGTTGGGGGCATCGTAGCGCTGACAGAAAGCAAAATGATCTGATAAAACTGAATTAAATTGAAATATTTCCGTCGAATATTTTCTTAACCATCTGGGTCCAGGTGGGGTAGGGGTGGTGAGAGTCAATTGACTGGTGGATTCCACCCCTGTCCTCTCAACCTGTCCTTTGCCCCAGCCCCTGCCAACGATAATTACGCCACTGACAATATGTTAAGCTTTGTTCCAATGTGGTTAGAGCAGGCATACGTTGGTAGAGCGACATGTCAATGATTTTTTTCTATACTTAACCACAAATCTGAATATTTAATGCTACATACCTATCACGTTATTTGATTACTAGTAACACCCAACTATAAATTAATCTTGCTCTCGTTTAATCGCATTTTATATATGCTTTTAATTTGTAATTGCAAGAAAGAGGAAACTTTTTTGTCGCTGGGGGAAAAACTGAGGCCGGTAGGCATATTTCCAACTTTTTTTAAGCACAAATGTTAGCTGACGGACGTCCTGAAGAGAGGTTTACCCGTGGAGGGGTGCGCCGTCATGTATGAGAACCTTTTTCTTTGTTTAAGGGGAGGGGAATGGGCTTATGCAAAATGGTGCTGTCATTTCCATCATTTCAACTACAGAATTGTAATACGAGTTTTCCAGTTTTTATTAGCGTGTGTCATTAAAAGGTAAGCCACCATATGCGAGTTCCGTTTCCAACAGACATTTGAGATCAGGGAGTTGTTAACTAACTGAACCCTAACCTATATGTAAAGCATCAAAACTATGTTGCAGGAACGAGAAAACTTGTCAAATTTCACGCGAATCAGGTAAACAACAAATTAACCAAAATATTATTTAATGATGTCGTATACAGTACTCCAGTAATGTAACTTTTTTTTCATTCTTTCCTTTATAAGTGATTTAAACTCTTTTAGACTGAATAGCTGTATTTTGTTATAATGATTATGAGAACATTTATTTAAACTGGACACAAGCCTCTTAAACGGTGCTTAAATAAGGCGGATTCTCATATTTTAGAGTTTTCCGACTTTGAACACTAGGGTACCTATATGCAATATGATGGATCCACATATCAGTTAATGTACACAAATTCACCCAAGCTGTATTTTTGATCTATTGTGCTTACGATGTGTTCAGACTTTGGACATTGTTAACCCAAATATTCTTTGACCTCCATCGTAAACAATTTCAATTAGATGAGTCCATATATTAAGTTCCAAGTATTAATTTCATAAAAGCGTTTGGCCCACTTTTTTAGTAATTGTATTGAAAATGTATTAAACTTTGACCTCTCTTGAGCTAAAGTGACCTTCGATCTACATCGGCTTGGTGCCATCACCAGTGTTGATCTACATTCTAAGTATGAACTTCATCCAAACTTCAATTTTTCGTAAATATGTATTCACCTTTTCCAGACTTTGACATATGTTGACGTCAAATGACCTTTGAAATCCATCAATTCCATAAGTTTCTCATAGTCTCTTAGATGAATGTCCATACTAAATACACCTCAATTGAATTTTGACCTCTTTTAATTACAACTTGGTATTTTACTCACAAAGCGGGGTCTACATAATAAGTAGGAAAATATCGCCGGGCTCAATTGTGAGATACCGTGTTTTTTTCAGTCAATTCGTCCAGACGACCTTTGCCGGAGTGTTCCGGAGTGTTCGTGAAAGTTCCACAAAAACTGCCAAAATATGACAAAATAAGACTTGTGATTTCCTTGAAGAATGTTTCTCTCTGTCGTCTCTTATTTATTTTCACCCAATTTATTTGTCCAATCGACGACGAAACGTTCTGTTCATTGATATACCGTTTACTTTAATGTGTTTAGGAAAAATACTTCTGATATGAATCGAATGTAAATGATATGATGGTCGCCTTAGTTTGATTAATATCAATCTTACAATAAAAACTAATATTGGTTTGATGGAACCCTGGAGTGACCAAGTCAAATCATAATTGTGTCATTTTTTGGAGGAATTAAAGAATAGATGAAAAAAATAACTTTCCTCCTTAAAATTATAATTTTATCATTTCTTGAGGAATTGAAGAATAGATTAAAAGAAAACTTTCCTCCACAAATATCTTTCTTATTATACCTTTTTAAAATTAATCTGAAATCGAAAATTTTCAACGCAATTTTTTTTCTCGTTTTATTCATCTTAGCATCATAACCATTAAATATAGAATCCAGTACATTTTTCTCGGTAATAAGTGCTATAAGACAAGACAAAGAAGGCATGCATGATGTAACCACAAAATAATTCTACAGAATATAAGTCATAACAAATTACAATGTTTCTTATTTTAATTAGATATTTCTCTGCAGATTAAACCCTCAGATCTACCGACTGTCAAGACTATGATAGCTTGTTCGATACACTTTCATGTCATGTTAAATTTTCGTAAGTTATTATCCACGCTATAAATACTGGGCTGTGAAGGCAATTATGTACACATGACCAACAAAACATCAAAACTTCGGTATAAAATATTTCCCTCGAAAGGATGTATGACCTGATTAATTCACTATTGGCATTGGCTTTGAGTTCAACGTATCAGTATGCTGTCGTGTTGGACGAATCTAACCGTAATAATAACTATCGACTTTACAATCCGCGTTATAGTCATTGCCGACTTTGCAATCGGGGGCCCCCCTCGTACATTTTGTTAGGTCGGTTAGAGTGACTGCAGAGTTTTCCTTTTCGAGAACCCCACCCCACCCCCCCCCCAAAAAAAATAAGTATGGCTATACCTCGATACCTTTGCAGTTCAGGTTTAACTTTCAGATTCAATTTGATGTTTTCTGCTCAGTCAAATCAGTAATAGCAAATCAACTGTTTGATTTCGTGACTACTAAACGATGACTTCAGCTTGTATGAGAATATTTGTTACGAAACAAACCTTTTCAATAACATTTAAGTGACAAACGTATATGAAGTATTCTTTTCAGCACCGGAATGGATAATTAGCTGATAAATTAGACAGATGCTTCTTCACTACAATGACGTTTTGTATGCTAGGCTTGATAAATGTGCTACTAACATTGCAAATAAACGAAATTTCCGTCTTTTGTAATACATCTGTTTCGTAGCTAAAAGAAGATAGTTTACAATGCAATGCAAGGAACAAACCTTAAAGTTAATGAGTCACTAATCACTATACTCCTTTGTGTTTTGCCTGGTCCTTGAAAAGAACTTACTGAATTTTCCAGTCTGACAGTCCTTTCTGCTCGTTTCGATCAAACCTAAAATATTTCCTTCGATCGAAGTAAATTTATCAGAACGATCACGATTTCCATTCTTAGGTTTATCTGACAGTCGATCTTTGTGGTACTGATCTCTTAAGATCCACGGGTCTTCCTCTGAAGCTTATTTCGGTAAACATACCATTCCTTGCATTACGTAGGTAACTGTTTAGTCTTATTTCTTCCTCTCCGAAGTTTTAATACCCTTCATTGAGAGTTTTCTTCATCCCAAGTATTTCCCAATGGTTGCTACCATCCAATACCTTTGTCGTTACATTTTGGATATTTTGCATGGCGTCTGGCCAATGTTTCGCCTGTCTAATACTTTGCAGGAGTGGTTCTGTCTGCTTCCTCTCAATCACCTCAATTCTCCTCGATCTCTCTTTAACTTTTTCATTGGTTCCTCAAAGTGCTTGTCTATAGCCTTTCTTGCAACAGTGATCATTTCGTTTATTTCCGCCTGGTATTGTTCTGTCTTCTTAGCAATATCAGTAACGTTCACAGCTTGACTTTTACCAAGTTGGACGGACGTAATCAGGCTTTCCGTCGATGGTTTGTGTTGACGTTTAGCGTTCACACAATCGTGACGTCCATGTGTATTCTCCAATGTGCATTCCCAGCATACAAGCTGATCACATGTGCAGCAAAAGAAGCGAAGCCTCTTTGTCTTATGAACATTACAAAATGGCGCCTTGCTGATGATTATTTCTGAAACTTTTCTCAAAAGGTTCTCATCAGCCATTACAGTGTGGTCATAAATTTCTGAATTACCATCATGCTCTTCTTTAAATTTAGCTCAAAGGAATGATTTACAATCATAACAAAACAAGCATCCGGGTACTTTGTTGCAGAAACCACAGTGTGATGGGTTACCTGATGAATCTCTTTCCAACAAATTTGATACCAATATTTTGTTCTCTAAGAACAGGTTCCTCGGCAGAGACTCGACGTCTGAACTTGACATTTTTGAATCTCGGTAACACGTGGGGTAGAATACTCTGTTATCTCGACAATTAGTCACGTGGTCTCGTAAACATGTTCCACAAAAACTGTCCATGTACGGTAACATCCGTGGAGTTGTGTAACGTTTCGAGCATAACGAACAATTCAGGGTTATCTCACAATTTCTTTGAACGATAACGTTAGCCACCACACCTCGAACAGGTATTTACAAAATAGATAGAAATGTTTTAAATCCTGAAGTTAAAAATCCACAAAACGTAACGACAGAGAAATAAAAGTTAAGAACTAGTAATGCAGTTAAAGATATCAAGCAATGTTGTGGTCAAAACGTGGATAAACTTTAGAAATAATGCTGTCAGTCCTATTGTTATAAATATGCAAGGGGTCAATCTACTACATTGAACTTTCATTATTAAGGCTTCCAGCATGAGAAAATAATTCAATTTCAAACTGCTTTCTCAATTACCCGCGATGGGTCAATGTGAATCATTTGCTTATATGAATAATGAAAGTTTTTAACAGGGTTGTCTTGACATTAAACCTTCACAAAATAGTATTGTTGATTTAATCTGCCGGAGATCATTATATGACACTGTTTATTATAACTGCGATGTTAAACCTTGCAGGTGATGTACGATAACATTTCTATTTAGCAGATCGCCTTTGTAAATTTATGACTTGACTAAAACTCGTTATCTCCTTCTCGTGGAACATAACGTGAGTACAAACTGAAATATGCTAGTCACAATTCTCTTAAACTTAGACCATAACATGAAATAAACAACATGACATTTATTCAATTGTTGTAGGCTGAAAAATTATGGTTTTTATACTTTCAGAGAGAAAATTTCATGTCGTTTCCAATGAACGTATTTCAAACCAGATTAACCATTGCTTACTCCAGGAATTGAGTATATATCATCTTATTTTATATTTTTTGAATTTAGAATTCCATAACAATCTAACGTGTCTGTAAGAAAATTACCTTTCTGATTGAATAAATGTTTTGTCAATTCAATTGGCAGCACAACCTTTCTACATTACATTAACAAATTGAAATTTGCTACAAGAATGTGGTTTCGTTTCTTGTTGAACTTACTTCTCGTTTATTGGCTTCTAAATCCACGGCTTTCTATTGAACTTTGTACTCTACAAAAATTATATAGGGTCCGTGCTCTCACTAAGATAGCCAACATGCCAAGAATGAAATTCATTTTAAAAGTGGTATCTTTGGAGTTATCAAGCTTACAAGGTATTAATATTTCCACCTCTAATGACCTCAGAGGATCTTTAAACTTTCAAAAAAATGATAGGAGTCGCGTGATTCCGACGGTATAGTCACTGGTCATGAGCAAAGTTATCTGCATTATCTAACAATGACGTGTTTTGTATTAAGCGATACACGGTCTTCGGGACTACCATGACTGAAAACTGAAAAAGGCCTGAGGTCCCTGACATAATAGACTCAAATATGGTTTTGCGATTTGCAGCTGAGCTATCGTCGCTGGTTGTGCAGTCGCGCTAATCTTTCTACCGTACTTTGTGACGGACGTGAATTTTGAAGTTGGTAATTACTACCTTGAGTGAGATTTGTAAAGTTATGAATCGGTGGTCCTAAAATAAATGGAGAATGTCTATTTGCGTTTGGAAGTAGATTTATCGTACCCAATAGATTACCATTGTGTCCATGATATGAGCTCCTTTGAGTTCTATCAAACGTAACCCCAGCAATCGATTCATTTTCAATCCTTGATCTTTTGCTCTTTAAGCTCCTCTCATCGTCACAGAGCTTCTTAAATGCAGCAATTAAATCTTTTTCCATTCCAAGTATATCCCACTGATTATTTCCTGCTAGGATCTTCGTTGTCACTACTTGTGTGTTCTTCATCCCCTTCTTCCAGTTTGTAACTCCATCTTGCACATCCTTCAATGGAATAGACTGTTGTTGTTTTATGTTTTCAAGCTGCTGTAGTAATGTATACCTATCAGATTGTAACTTATTCGACATTGAAAGATACTCTTGATCGATTTGTTGTATACATTCACTGATGTATTTCTCAACCTTTGCTGACGATGCAGCTACATATCCGCTTGTTTGTTGAATTGATTCGATCAGGTGTTGACTGCTTTGGAGAGCAGTGTAGAACTCCTGTTTGACGGCACCAACCCTCTTCTCAGCTTCAATACATTCGTGACCTCGATGACTGACGATTGCGCAATCCCTGCACACAAGTTTACGACATGGTGAACAATAAAACCGTAGTTTTTCCTTTCTGTGTTCTATACACCGCGGTACTTGAAAAGCAAGCACACTCTTTATATATGTTTCGTCAGCAAATTTTTCAACGGGGATTACCTGATGGTCACTACAGCCGGGTACTCTGTCATGAAACTGTCTGCAAGTGACGCAAACATAAATATCACAGTCGATGCAACGTTGAGTATTCTGGATACGATAACAGAAATGACAATATGACGAGGATGTTGATCCTGTTGTGTCCGCCAAGTTAAAACGCTCCATAAGACTCACCAACAGGAAATTACTCGGTAGATCCTTTAAACCAGTTCTGGGTATAGTCACTGCCGCTCGACATGTCGGACAAGAGAACGGTTTGTTTTGAAGGCTTTGTGCTAACTTTTCCAAGCAATTGAGACAAAAACTGTGGATACATGGTAACATCCGGGGACTCTTGTAGCCTTCCATACATATTGCGCACTGCAGGAAATTATCGTGCAGATCTTTCACGAGGCCACTCTCCGCCATCTTTAAAATACAAAATAGAGATACAATTAGAATATTTGTTTAAATACTAAACATGACGAATACTAACAACTGATTCACAATACGTATGCATACTGATCGATTAACTAGGTAGCATACACATCCGCTGCAGCGCCTACCTAACATATGTAACAATATCAATAAAACGAGCAGCAATTCTCACATAACATTTGACCTAATCAAAACTGTGGGCATCCTTCACTCAAAATGGAATATCTACATGCTAAAAGCAAGGTTGTTCTCACCACATCTATATCTACCTCAGCCTCTGAGATGTCATTTGAAATTCTCAACCGATAATGAAGGCTACTGTTTCTTTTTTCAGTTCAAGGCGTTTACATAACAAGACAGGTATAACTTCAATTGCAACGGGAAGGTTTTGGTAAATGTGCCTTTCGCTGGACTAAAATGACTTCTACACTCCGAATTCTGCTTAAATATATTCAACTTTGTTTTCTAACAAAAATTATTTCCTCTGCCGTAGACACTTAGCCCTAACATTGAAGAAAAGAAAAGTCATCCACGGAAAATATGCTATGTTTTGAAATTATAGCAATATTTTCTTTTAACAGTTCTAAGGGTTTGTATATACTATACACAGATAAATAAAACGACAAACGAAGTTAACGTTTGCATGGATTTCGATGAATACTAATGTCTGTAATTGTTACATGAAATGGATACAAAGGATTGAAAAGGATAAAACAAGTTTTTTCTTTTCAATCTTCCGTTAATACAATCTTACCTTAAATGCTTTTACAATGGTAGGATATTTATGAAAGCTATATACACAAATCTGATCTGACAATTGCTTTCAAGATGGCGACCCGACTGTTTTAACTTGCTGGTAAAACTTGCTGGTACGACTCATAAAGGTGATGAGTGTTTCTGAGTTTATCTTATGATATAGCAATGGACTTCGAGCTTTGAGATGTTGCCCTCACAAGAGTCGTGCTAATCATCTCTTATCAGCACGTTTAGTTTAAATACAGGGAGTGGTAATCAAATACCACCTGAAATTGTTAATTACTATTAAAAATAGTAATAATGCGCTTTATACCAGCGATAGGTTTCAGAGCGCTTTACAGATGTCATATTTCTTCTGGTCAATGATAACCTGTCCCAGAGACAATCCGTCCAGGCGGATGTAGTTATATACTGCGCACAACAACAAGTTACCTCACAGGTGCCCATTGATTCCCCAAGTGGAGAGGGGCAATTGAGATAAAGCATCTTGCCCAATGAACAAGTCCGACGCCTCTAAAAAATCATTTTCGGTAACAACTGATTTGGTGATTCAGTGACTTCCTGAAAAAATATCCATTGTTATAAGCAATAGGCGGTGGCGTAACCGGACGTATCACAGAAGAGGAGGGGTGTAGTGAGTGGGCCAAAGAGTTCGAATAGGGCAAGTTAGTCGCACATCCAGTTCGGTCACTTTAGGTACTTTTGCAATATGCCCATTCCCAAACACTTTAACAAATGGTAATGGTACGGGGAAAGTCTCTATACTCTTACCTGTTAATCATTTTTACTTGTTCTCATACTGTTTACAGTATATACATGTATCGTTCTTCTTCTTCTTCTTCTTCTTCTTCTTCTTCTTCTTCTTCTTCTTCTTCTTCTTCTTCTTCTTCTTTTTTCTATACTTAACCTCAAATCTGAATATGTAATGCTACATACCTATTACCTTATTTGATTACTAATAACACATAACTATATCTAAATACCACAGTCTTGCTCTCCTTTTCATTTGTAATTTCAAGAAAGAGGATACTTTTGTTGTCGCTGGGAGAAACATCCTAGGCCGGTAGGCAGATTTCGGAGTTCTGTTAAGCACATATGTTAGCTGCCGGACGTCCTGAAGAGAGGTCTACCCATTGAGGGGTGCGCAGTTATGTATGAGAACCTTTTTCTTTGTTTAAGGGGAGGGGGGAATGGGCTTATGCAAAATAGTGCTGTCTATTCAATCATTTCATCTACAGAATTGTAGCACAAGTTTTCCGGGTTTTTTCAGGCGTGTTTAATTAGATGTAAGCATCCTTACGCGGGTTCCGTTTCCAACAGTCATTAGAGATCAGGGAGTTGTTAACTAAATGATCCCTAACCTATATGTAAAGCACCAAAACTATGTTGCAGGAACGAGAAAAATGTTTAAATTTCACGCGAATCAAGTAAACTATGAATTAACCAAAATATTATTTAATGATGTCGTATACAGTACTCCAGTAATGTATCTTTTTTACATTCTTACCTTTATAAGTGATTTAAACTCTTTTTAGACTGAAAAGCTGTATTTTGTTATAATGATTATGAGAACATTTATTTAAACTGGACACAAGCTTCTTAAACGGTGCTTAAATAAGGCGGATTCTCATATTTTAGGGTTTTGCGACTTTGAACAATAAGGTTCCTGTATGCAATATGATGGATCCACATATCAGTTAATGTACACAAATTCACCCAAGCTGTATTTTTGATCTATCGTGCTTACGAGGTGTTCAGCTTTCGGCCACTGTTTGAACTCAGATAATCTTTGAACTCGATCGTAAACAATTTCAATTAGATGAATCCATATATTAAGTTCCAAGTATTTTATTTCATAATAGCGTTAGGCCTACTTTTATAGTCATTGTATTCGAAAACGTTTTTAGACGTTGACCTCTGTTGATCGTAAGTGACATTTGACCTACAACGGCTGCAACAGGTGTCATCACCAGTGTTGATCCACAATCTAAGTATGTAGTTCATCCAAGCTTCAATTTTTAGTAAAAATGTTTTTCCCGTTTCCAGACTTTGACATATGTTGACGTCAAATGATCTTTGAACTCCATCAATTCCATAAGTTTTTCAAAGTCTCTAAGATGAATGTCCAGACTACATACACCTCAAATGAACTTTGACCTCTTTTAATTACAACTTGGTCTTTTACTCACAAAGCGATGTGAACATAATAAGTAGGAAATTATCGCCGGGCTCAATTTGTGAGTTACCGTGGTTTTTCAGTCAATTCATTCAGGAGAATTCTTCCGGAGGGTTCCGGAGTGTTCGTAAAGTTCTACAAGAACTGCCAAGAGATTACAAAATAAGATTTGTGATTTACTTGAAAAATGTTGCCCTCTGTCGTCTCTTATTTATTTTCACCCAATTTATTTGGATCGACGACGACACGTTCTGTTCATTAATATGCCGTATACTTTAATATGTTTAGGCAAAATACATCTGATATGAAACGAATGTAAATGATATGATGGTCGCCTTAGTTTGATTAATATCAATCTTACAATGAAAACAAATATTGGTTTGATGGAACCCTGGAGTGACCGAGTGAAATCATAATATTGTCATTTTTTTTGGAGGAATTGAAGGATAGATTAAAAGAAAACTTTCCTTCACAAATATCTTTTTTATTATACCTTATTAAATTAATCTGAAATCGAAAATTTTCACCGCAATTTTTTTCTCGTTTTATTCATATTAGCATCATAACAATTAAATTCAGAATCCAGTACATTTTTCTCGGTAATAAGTGCTATAAGGCAAGACAAAGAAGGCATGCATGATGTAACTACAAAATAATTCTACAGAATATAAGTCATAACAAATTACAATAATTCATACTTTAATTAGATATTTCTCTGCAGATTAAACCCTCAGATCAACCGACTGTCAAGACTATAACATTCTTTTAATGATAGCTTGTTCGATACATTTTTATGCCATGTTAAATTCTCGTTATTCTTGTTATTATTCACACTGTACATATTGGGCTGTGAAGGCAATTATGTACACATGACCAACACAAAATCAAAACTCCAGTATGAAATATTTCCCTCGAAAGGGAATTAGGGCGGTATTGAAGAACTTAGCACGCTTAGACTCCGGATATGTGACCTGATTAATTCACTTTGGCTTTGAGTTCAGCGTGTTTGTACGCTGTCGTGTTGAATTAATCTAACCGTAATAATAACTACCGACTTTGCAATCTTCGTTATAGTCATTGCTGACTTTGCATTCCGCGGCCCCCTCGTACATTTTTCAAGGTCGGTAAGAGTAACTGCAGTCTTCCTTTTTAAGGACCCCAACCTCCCCCCCCCCCAAAAAAAAAAAGAAAAAAGTATAGCTTTACCTCGATACCTTTGCAGTTGTGGTTTAACTTTCAGATTCAATCCAAATGTTCTCTGCTCAGTCAAATCAGTAATTGCAAATCAACTCTTTGATTTCGTGACTAATAAACGATGACTTCAGCTTGTATGAGACTAATTTGTTACGAAACAAACCTTTTCAATATTATTTAAGAGTAGATTAATACAGTAAGTGATGCCACAAACATCAACATTGTTAATTTTAAAGTAGTTTTAAGGTCCGAAATTTAGCGACATTTTACAACAGTTGCAAAAAATAAGTACAAGTTGCCCGTGGCAATATTTGAACAGTAACTATGCTTAGAAAAACATGGATATACAACCTTTACCGTTCACGGTTTTTGCCTTAGTATGTAACTCTAATATTTAGGTCTCATATAACACCTGTACACAGTTGAATGAAGAATGAAGAATATATTTAATGCAAAAGATTGAGAAGAATGTAAGTAATAATTAATGTATTACTAATCATCGTTATATCTAGGAGTTGCTGCCATAGGGATTAAATGATTTGACATTTGTGTTTCCCTGTATATGTTGTTTAATTGAATTACATCAAATATAACCATCCTTCATTACTGATAAGAAGCGTAGGTCATTGTATTAATACACAAATAGGAAAATGTACATCGTCTAATGCATTTATGGACAAAACAATAATTAATTATGCTTTGCAATTTCTGACAAACGTTTCAGCACCGGGATGGGTAATTAGTTGATAATTAGATAGATGCTAGTTCAATACAATAGCATATGGACGACCATGACTGAAACCTGCAAAAGCCTGAGTTTAGTGATACGATGGACTCAAAGCTGCCGTTTAGCGATTTGCAGTTGAGCTATATATCGTGGTCACTGGGTAAACATTTGAGCAAGATTTTTTTCTTAAATTGGCAACAACTAGTTAATTCATAATCGGAAACAGCTAATAGTAAAGGCGGGGAATTAATTGTCACTCATGTCTGAAAGTTCAATATTACAAATACCCCAATAGACACTCAACCACTAAATTGATGTCAGTTACCACATAACTACGTAAGGTGAGCCTTCGATAACAATATTGAACTGTACACGTGTCTTCTGGTAGGCTGCATAGTGTTTGAAGGAGAGTTCGGAAGTTACTATCTCACAAAAGACCATACAATGTACGTTGTTACAATAAGAAGGAAATGTTAGTCACTACATTAATTCAATTTACAGCGATCCCAGGAACACACTTCTCCTTTATATATTCTACAGCCTTCACTTCCCTAGATGTCTGACAAATTCCATCCGCATACCACCCCCCCCCAACACGTACATACCCCACCCCTCATACCGCAGCGAATCTTGGATACAACTCTGCCCGATGTCATTTGGCGTTAGATTTACTGTATTCAATTTATCAACAATTATTCCTTAAATAAATGACATATAACAGAGTCTTTAAAACTGCGTCGTCCTACAATATCATACATACTTTTTCAACTTCCTCCGCACACCCCCATTCCCCCTCCTTTCCCAATGCAGGGTTGGATCACCAGTAAAAAATGTAAAGGTAATTTCCTCCTTAATTTAACATGTCTCTGCAAATACAATATGCTAGTCAATATAAAATATTCACGAACAATGATAATGACTGATATGACCAAGGACAAGCATTTACAAAATAACATAACTCTAAATGCTTACAAGATTTTCTACTTTCATGGACAGAAGACAACGAATGAGAAATGTTACAATTAAATCGATACAAACAAAGTTGGCTGCAGTGAATCGATCAATACTCACTTATGTCCGTTACGATAATACCAGGAGGAAGATTATAACTTAATTCATTACATAACATAATATCAACATGTTGGTTAGTTTTGTAACCAAGGTCAAAAATGAAGAATGATAACTAAGATCAAGGAACTAGGTAAGCACCCATTAAGCATGAACATATAAAAATGAGAATAAAACTACTTATATAATGTAAACAATACCAAACGAAACAAAGGTAAACCTTTCAAGAAAAAAACTGGATGTAGAAGAAGAGGAAGAGATTTAAATAGTCGTCGCTTGCCATTTATAGAACGCGTATTTCTTCAACTTCACTTATTCGGTTCTTTACTTCCGGTTCCGTTTGACCCTTTATATACCAAATATTCGCACTTCGATCATTTAAAGTAGTTGAGATCTTGGGGTCGTCGGTGGCCTGTTAAAGAAGTTCATTCGGGTCCTCTTGAGTTCCTATGCCGCTGGACTTCAACTTTCCACGGGCTTTGGTGTTTCCTAATCGAGTACCGTAAGTTGTGAATTTGTGAATGATTGCCCCTTGGGTTCATGTGACAATATTCGAATATGATATTGTATTCATTTGACTAAGGATAGTTATTGAACACGAGTTAAGATAAGTTGAACACTGGTCATCAAACTGGTTGTATTTTAATCATGTTGTTTTCTATTGCTGTTTCTATTGCTCGTTATTGTGTTAGTATCGGTCGTACTGACGTCATTTGTAATATATAGCATATTACAGTAGGTTGCAAGGGTCTTCACACATCGTTCGAAGTTATATAGTGTTGTCCTTATTCATATTGACCTATTCTATAGGCCGACCTAGTAAAATGTGGAGTGTTCTAGTTCTTTGTATTCAGGTTCGTATTCTTCTCCATGGTATCCTTCATACCTCTAATTCCATTGAACCTCAAAGGAGTTCTTAGGGAACCAATTATCTGTATTACGAAAAGATTGTTTTACAGTACCCAGTAGATTCTTACATACAGGTTTTGGGGGATTTATGAGAATTGCATTACCATAATAGAAACCCTGTTGGCTTCTAGTTACTGGAGTTGCTATCTGTGATGCACTCATCACAGAAGGAGAAAACGTTATTGTAGTATTTGACACTTCTTGAACCATAAATCGCTTATTGCTTAGAGCAATCTCATCGTCATGGAGCTTTTTAAAGGCGTCTGTAATATCCTTCTCCATCCCAAGTATATCCCATTGGTTTTCTGCTGCCATGATCTTCTTCGCCACTACCTGAGTGTTCTTCATCGCCTCCGTCCAGTTTGTGACTCCATCTTTCATTTCCTTTAATTGAGTGCATTGTTGTGTTTTTATCTTCTCTAATACTTCTCTCAAATTATTCCTGTCAGCTTTCAACCTTTCAATAACTTGATCATACTGCTGATCGACTTTTTGTTCACTGTTGGCAATTTCCTGCTCGATACTTGTTGTAGCTGCAATGACATTTGCACTCATTTGTTGAACCGATATGACTGCCTTTCCGCTGTTTTCTATAGCACGTTCTAAATTTTGTTTGGCAATAGTTACCCTCGCATTAGGTTCCAGACATTCATGACCTCGATGACCAACGATTGCACAATCTCGGCAAACAAGTTTACTACAGGTTGTACAGTAAAAGCGTAGTTTCTCCTTTTGATGTTCACTGCACCGTGGTACTTCGAAAGCAAGGATACCTTTGATATATTTTTCGTCACTTAATTTGTCAATCGGGATTACCTTATGATCGTGACAGTCTGGTATCTTGTCATGGACCTGTTTGCAAGTGACACAAACATACATGTCACAGTCGATACAACGTTCGATATTCTTGATACCGTTACAGAAATGACATTTTGATGAGGATGTTGATCCTGTTGTGTCCGCCAAGTTAAAACGCTCCATCAAATTCACTAATAGGAAATTACTTGGTAGATCCTTTAAACCAGTTTTGGGTATAGTCACTGCCGCTCGACATGTCGGACAAGAGAACGGTTTGTTTTGAAGACTTTGTGCGAGCTTTTCCAAGCACTTGAGACAAAAGCTGTGGATACATGGTAACATCCGGGGACTTTTGTAGCCTTCCATGCATATTGCGCACTGCAGGAAATTATCATGCAGATCTTTCACGAGGCCACTTTCCGCCATCTTGAAATATAAAATAGAGAAACAGTTAGAATATTACAATCTATCTTCGGACCTGACTTAAATACTAAAAAAACATGATAATAATACTGATTTACAATATGTACAGTATGCATACTGATCGATCATTTAAGTTACCAACACTTATGCCGCAGCGGCAACCAAACAAATATAACAATTTCAATTAAATATGAGCAGCAATTTACACATAACCTTTGACCTGATCAAAACTGTACGCATCTTTTACTCAATATGGAATATTGATATGCTAAAGGCAAGGTAGTTCCTACGGCTTCTGTGTATACTTCAGCCTCTGAGATATCATTTGAAATTCTCCAACGATCAAATGAAGGCTACGGTTATTTTACTCAGTTCAAGGCATTCACATAACAATGAAGGTATAACTACAATTGCAATGGGAAGGTTTTGATACTGTGCCTTTCGCTGAACTAGAATGAATTATACACTACAGTACTCTGAATTTTGCTTAAATCTAATGAACTTTGTTTTCTAACAAAAATGATTTCCTCTCCTGTTGACACTATGTCCTCACATTGAAGAAGAGAAAAGTCATCCACTGGACATAGGCAGGAAAGAAAGTTTGGCCGTGTATCGTAATATAACACACTTCTCCCACCATATCAAGTATATTTTCAGGTGATTTATACCAGAAGATACGGTTTTGGGGTGTTTTAAGGCTTAGGTGTCCGAACTTCAAAGTGTCCATGCTACTACTAGCTCTACTGTAGGCCTAGTAAGTATGCAGGTAGACCAACCTTAAGCCCATTGCAACTTAAATCTTGGACAGTGTTTTATGTGTTGGAAAACGATCTCCTAATGGTAAAGAGCTTTCCATAATAGAACAATCGTAGGTTGAAAATTTCTCCACACTCTTCATTATCAGGTGATATCTGTGCAGATGGTGTTCAACAAGTAGCTCTTGAAACAAATGATTTCTTGGAAGGAGATGACCCACAGTTTGTGTCATAACGAGATTAATCAAGTTGTTCTACTTGCTAATTTTGAGATTTTCTGTCTTTTCTTCTTCTCCAGACCCAAGTCGAGGAATTCTGAAATTCTAAATTATGCTACTGTGTGGATTGATGTGGATAAACTAGCTACTGTAGTTTGTGGATCAGAGATTGAAAGAGCTGGATGGAATCTGGAGTAAAATAGTAATCCATAAGCAAGTCTTGTTAGAAATGAATTCACTGTGATGAAGGAATATTATTGTATTGCTATGGCACCTGAAGTTCCTGAACAATAAATCACCTAATTGGACAACTCTGAAAACACTTGAAGATGGCACTTTTAATCCTCTTCTGTCCTTGCATCTTAGCAACAGTGAATACCTTTGCACATTCACAGCAGAATATAGATGGTCTTTAGCACTGTCAGAGATGGATTCAAATAATGATTCTGCCCAAATTAAAATGGACATAGTGGTACCCATTTTTAATTATTAAGATATGAAAATACTGTAATTTGGGTCTGTTCACCATCTGTGAGAATATTAACATAGGCATCAAACCTTCTTTCAAGAATATCCGTGATAACATGGGTAGATACAGAGTATGGGTTTCAATCCCCCTTCCCTCCCTCATTCCCCCCCCCCCCTTGAGTCTGTTCTACGTATTCAAACAATGCTATCTTGTATGTCTATCTCCTGCTATCACATGTATAGTAAATCGGGGTAAAAAAAAACCACAGGGTAGTTGGGGTAAAAAAAAAAACCCACCCCCACTACAAGTCGTGAGAAATTGAAACACATTTTTGTATGGTGTATGTGAAAACCATGGTGCCCAAGACAATTCTGACATACTTTATTGATTGTTACTATTCTTTTCCATCGGCGTACCGATACTTTTAGCGCCGATTTTTCCCATACTCTAAAAATAGCAAATATTTAGGTTCTGAACACTGTCCTTCAACTTTATCCCGCAAAAAATATAAGAACTGATATATAGGTTTTTGTTTCTTGGTTATGATAACAAGAGGTGTACCTACATGAATCAGTAATGTAATTACCCACACGATCTGCCAGTTTTCTCGAATGACGTGGATTTTTTTTACCCCAGGGTTTAGTGTCCGTTTGGGGTAAAAAAAGACCAGTCCTATTTTCCTCCCAAAATGGTTTATACTTATCACAGAATGTTAGAACTGCTATATGATTGACACAGGGAGTACATCTATGCTCCTCTAATTTCTACCAATATAATAATTTACATTTTATAACTAATTGTTGCCTGTTCTTAACCTTAGTTATTGCTATGTTAGCCTAGTGTTATAGCCTAACACAATATATGTCTGCTGTATATGGTTATCTTGTTATTTATTATTATTATAAATTATTCTCTACCCTAAGTCCCAACCCCACAGTTGGATGTGATACTAATATATAGAATAAAACTCATAAAATATGGTCAATAATGTTTTAGGGGGTATTAAACAGTCTTGATAGAATCTTGCTTAGTCTCGGAAGGTGGGGTTTGTTTCCCGGAGTTTATCGTTTGGCAATAGGTTAATTCATGCAGAACTCGATTGAAAATGCCCAAATAAAGCTTTTCTAAAGTGTGGTGAAAATATTTCTGGTGGTTTTGCACATTTTCTTTGGTAGTATGTTGTTTTAACAGTGTGGACTTTTTTTTACCCCAGCAGGGTTTTTTTTTACCCCAAAAATGACTAACAGCCGGGGTAAAAAAAAACACCCCTTTTCTGAAATTTCTCCTTTACTCATTGTGATTGAAATTTTTATTATGGCTATTTAGGAAAGTATTCCCACTTGTCAACTGACAATGCTAAAATATCTACCTAAGCATCTACCTAACGAGTTTTATGTTAAACTTTAAGGAAACGGTTTTTTTTTACCCCGTCTTACTATATATTAAACACCCCTAGTGAGACAATCAGTCCTGTCTATTACTCCTCTCACTGGTAAGATAACAGTAAGTCATAGAAAGGGTCAGAGGTTATCACTACTTAGAGAGCTGTTTGTTTCTGTGGTCACTCACATCCTGGTAGCAGTAGAGAGAAGAATTCTAATAGATTAGAAAACAGTGCAATCTTGTGTGTTGACTTATTTTTCAATTATCCTTGGAACACTATACACCCTGCTCTTGTTAATAAATGCAATTTTAAAAGTCTGGAAAGTGTCATTTCTGTTATCTGAGAGGCTCATGGCAAACATTTTTCTTTCTTTTATTATTTTAGTGGTCCACTTGGATAATGTCATAGTTGTCCCTGAAAAGTGCTGTGGAAAAGCTACCCCCCTCCCCTTCCAACACATACCTACTTTTGTGTAATTCTTCCATATTACAGTAGTTTGTGCATGCAGTTTTTTAGTTTATGTTTATGTCCCACAGGCTTGGGGTAATCGTAATCAGTAATCGTAATCGATTACAATCGATTACATTTTTTGAAGTAATCGAAATCGTAATCGATTACTTTTGTGAAAATTACAAAGTAATCGTAATCGTAATCGATTACAAGGGCAAAGTAATCGTAATCGTATTACATTTATGATTACAGTGAAATTTGAATGAGAAGGGCAAAATTAGTAGAACTGATTAAAACTAATTCTTACTATTGGCTTTTAGTGTGACCAAAGAAGTGTTCCTGCTTCTAGAATTCTCTAGCACAATAAACTTACACTAAGAAGTACTGGGGATTTGATCACCATATTCAAGGATTTTTTATCACCTGAATTATTCTATTCAATGCTGCCTCTCAGCGTTCACAATCCTTTTGCATACACAACTGGTTGACATTAGTTGACATGGTGTGCTGATTATAGAAAATTATTTCATTAGTACTATATTAAACACTTAACAAACAATAACAGTCAGGCTGACAAAATACATTTAAAATTTAACTTACAACTTATAAATTCATTTAAGTAAGTAAATTTGATAAACATTTTCAGTATGCAAATGTTTGTTAGCAGTTTGTTTTAGCATACTGTAATGCTTTTACAGAAATACTGCAAAACGCATTGGCAGCTAGCATAAAAATTCTTGTGAAAACATCACGAACGGGACATTTCAATGTTCATTAGTAAAACGTTAATTGTACTCATCTCATGTTGTGGGGAAAAAAGTTATTCAGAAATTTGCCTACATTCCATTGTCCAATAAGCCATCCAACTTTGCACCATTTACACCTCTTTAATTAATGTAATTAACCTTGTTGCTGAAGAAATCACTGCAAATTAAGTATTTTGGTGGATCAGAATTTGCTTTACCAGGGTTGACCACTTTTTGATGAAAATAATTTACTTTTACTTTGGCCTTCCATGTCCCATGTACTGTGGAATGCCCCATTTTAAAGCTGTTTCGTTTTATTTTGGTGTTATAATGTAAAAGAGGTTTTAGTTTTGCTGCTATGCAGAAATTATTAGTTTACAAAATATAGTGTTGCATGAAAATCTTCATTTGTTTTACTTTAGTATTTGTCTGTTTACTCTTTGTCTGTTTAAATTGTATTTTTTACTGGACTTATGGGTTACACATCTTAAACATGTTAAGGCATAAATGTGTAATGCCTGGTAGGAATTGTAGATATACTTCCACAATTTTGTCCGTATATGCTCTAAATGCCCTTCCTTTGCCCTATTTCATTGCCCTATTTCCCGGCAGAGAGTTATATTAAACAGATATGCAGAGGTTTGTGCAAGTAACCACAATGTAATCATGATTGTAATCACGATTACATTACAATGTAATCGTAATTGCAATCGATTACTTCAACTTTAGGCTGTAATCGTAATCGTAATCATACATTCTCAAGTAATCGTAATCGTAATCGATTACATTCAGATGTAATCGCCCCAAGCCTGATGTCCCATCTTATCAAGTGAGAGTACAAATAGTTTGATGGATGTCTACATTTAATAGTCACAGTCATCAAAAGGACTTAGATGCTAGCACACATAGTGGCTTCAGTGTCGTTTTTACATGTTACCAACAATTTAGCTTTGTCCATGCATGGTAAGTGATTACATTTGGCCTTAAAATCATAGTTGAGTCAGTTTAGGCAAAATACCATACTTTACTGTCCATCACAACATACCTGGCTAGGCTGAGCAGGCAAATGGCCTACCTCAAAACTCAGATATCTGGCTATAGGCTATACTGCTTATGCCCTTAATTTGCCACAATTTACAGTGTTGGGAATATGTTGCAAATGGAGAATGCATTTGAATATTGGTACAATAGACTGAAATATTCCAGGCTTAGTTACAGTATGACCTAGGCTAACCTAAGTAACACCAGGGCAAGGCTACATCTTCGCACATAGGCCTAGCCTAAGTTAGGCTAGCCTATGTCCCTATTATTGAGGTGTTAATGATAGGCTAAGCCCAAGACATAACAGTCATCCCATGTTGTTCTGGCATGTGGATCTATCGTTAGGGATACAGATTTAAGTAACATGAGGTTGTGATCATTTTTTGTTATTAGCTTTTTGTCATATCGCACCATGATTAAGGACAACCGTAGTCGGTATAGGGGTCTAGGCTTAAGTATATCCTGTATCCGTAAATAACAATACAACAGATTAGCAGACGACACTAGTAAATTACTTAAGATTCCTATGTTATTGCTTCTACTATCGCTTCCTAAGAATTACAAAGTGAAACTATAGTCCAAGTGCTACGAAAATTTCGAGATTTTGCACACAAATGCGGCACGCGATATCACCATTTCGGGTAACTTTATCACTTTACTGTAGTTTATAGTCAAACATGTAGTGTTCTTTCTTGCCGTACACAGAAAGTGCAACCACTTGATGAGTGGCTTCAGTGTATATGTCGCATGACGTCATTCTATCCTAATCAATTTCTATGGAATAATCAAATGCAACAGATATCCACTTATAAGAAGATTATGAATGATGAAAAAGAAATAATGCTTCTAAGAATCAACAGATGTAATGTAGAGAGCTCTTTAAGTATAATATTGACTAATATGTGCGGAATACTTTTCTCTTTTGCTATTCTTTAGTGATTAAAGAATTACTGGAACATTTTCCTTAAAGTGCAGTCTTGGTGAACTGTAATTTGTTTTCTGGATTTTTTATTTAGATTTTTTTTATTATCAAAAAGTACTCATGTTCTCAAAAGATACACAAAACATATCACGAAATATCTAGGCATCAACAGGTATTAGGAATATATCATCACAGCTATCAGGTGGAGAATACTTTGAAAACGTTTGTCTCTATCTCTTTTCCTTTTCCATAACACCAAAATGATTTTCCTCAAAGTTCTGGTTTGAGATCTGTTACTTGCTCTTTAGAATGCATGAATCGTAATTGGCAACAAATACTTTTTTAAGACAACATTCAAGCGGTAAAGGAAGTAATAAGAAATATTCATACAACATACAGTATGAGGAAATTGCAACATCTGAATTAGAACTTCGAAATGCTTTCAAAACCTCATTTTCAACATTGCTTTGTATCGGTGACTGTTTATATGACTAGCTCAATGAAATCATGTCCTTCCACTGTACGTCATTTTCCTTTGTTGACTTTTTTTGACATCATCTAATGCTATCCTTGAAACCTCCCCACCGACTTAGTTAAGTCAAATGTAAATTGCTCAGCTCCCGCTTCGTCTTTTTGTGGTGTCTTTGTCACAAATTGTTGATGTTTGGTTTTCGACTTGTCCCTTGAGATCATTTAGACAGAGTCATCATATACTCATGGTACCTAAGGGGAATAACTTTGGTCTGCTTCTCTTCTTCTGTTCTAAGGTAAAGTGTACATCATGTGAGGAACATCTTCCTGATTAAGTCTTGACTTCTCTTTTTTCAAGTCAGCATTTCCGTTCATGAGCGCATTGTTCACTTGTATCATTGCAACTTTGTTGAGTCTACGACCTATTTTAAAGGCCAAGGATGGTGTTTTATATAATTGAGTTGAATAATCAAAGCCTGAGATAACTGTAATTGCGTTGACCACATCCATGAAAAAGAATAGTCCCTGAGATCAGATATAGCTCTAGGCATTCGGCTCTTCTGCCACTATTCGAAATAACAGTCGCAAAATCTATGAAGTTTGCATCTGATGTGATTGAAGATGTCCTTGTTATGGCCAAGCTTAATGGACAACTTATTGAGTGAGATCAACAATAAAGCTGTCATTTTTGGTACACAGCAACATATCATCGTGTCTCATACCACCGAGCACACTGTGGGTCATATCAGATGCATTACCACTAGGGCATGGTGACAAAAAGGCCTTCCTGGTAAGACCACTTTTCTTTACTTCTTCTCGGTCTTACTTTGGTTTCAGCTGACAGAGCAACATGTTAATGAAGTTTTTCTACACTTAACCACAAATCTTAATATTTGATGCTACATGCCTATCATGTTATTTGATTATATAGCAACACACAACTACAGATAAAGATCACGGTGTTGCTCTCGTATATATTCGTATTGTGTATATAGACTATGTGTGGTTGTTTTATTTGGAATTTCAGAAAAGAGCAACCTTTCGTTGCGCTCGGATAAAAATTCGAGTCGCATAGGCAGATTTTCAATCTTTGTTCAGCACAAATGTTGGCTGATGGACATCCTGAAGAGGATTCTACAAGTGGAGGGTTCATCTTCAACCATGAGAACTACTGTATTTCCTTTGGTTAACGGGTGGGGGCGGGAAGATCAGGGGCTTATGCTAAATGGTGCTGTCATTTCCATCATTTAAACTACACATATCGTGATTGAAAGGTCAGCCGACTGATGACTTTGAGGTATACTGAGTGAACCACAGTCCAGTAATTGAGCACTTATTTCATGTACAATTCAAGTCCTACTCCTTATGTACAGTAGGTTAGGCAGTGATTAATGTGTTATATATATTGTAGGGTTCCAGCCCACATAGCATGTACAGTATCTATTGACTATTGTTACTTACCTATACCTATTGTGCACCTGTTATTATAGTAATTACTTGCAGTCCCCATGTCCAGATGTTATTATGTAATCATCTGCTGACTCTGGTATCATTATTTATGTTATGGTTAACTGTTAATCTTCCTGTATGTTTGTGATTGGGCAACTAGGTTGCTTGGGTGTGTCACTGTGGTTATAACCTTGTGAGTGTTAGTTATCTAGGGATAATGTGTTAGTGTAGCCTAGCCTACTGTGGTGTAGTACTAATTGTGATTGCAAGTCAATAAACAGAACTGCACCAGACATTGGAGTGTACACATGTCCTATCCCTCTCTCGCTCTCTCTCTACAATATGTGTACAATACTCCACACACTACCATAGCGATTTGTATAGTATTATTCTAAGCTCTGAACGCACTTTGTGTTATGCAACTGTAAGGCCTATTGTTCCTATTTGTATTATCCTTATCCTACGCTAACCTAACGTATGTGTTCATGTTAACAAACAGCACCACTCCAAAGCTCAAAGGCATGGGCGGCGATCATGGGGGGGACGGGGGGGACATGTCCCCCCCAATATTTTAGGTGGGGGGGATATAGTATCTAATATCCCCCCCAATATTTGGTGGCATAGTTTTTTTTAAGCATATGTTTTGTATTTTTTTATGGCATCGCTAGTAATTTCAAAATAGAAAATGCTTAGATGCAACTTACAAGGCCTGGGAAGTGCCATTTCCAGCGATCTGGGAGGCATTTTCGGCCAAAATTTTCTTTTGCGCTTCGCGTCAACTAATGGGGGCGCTACGCTTAGAAAGTCTGGGTACAAGCTTTGCCCCTCTCTTGGCAAATTCCTCGCAAGGCGCCTGTCTAACCGTGTCACAATTTGTTATTATATATGACCGAAAGTAGTTTTTACTTTTTTTCGAAATGAATAGCTAGACGGACCGCATCCGTAATGAAATTTGGTTTGCATCTTGTGTAAGTACGTATATGATCCACATCGATATGGGTTCACCGGGTTTCCATTTGGCCTCTTTCCTACAAGATTTCTAACCGCAGGTGCGTAGCCAAGGGGGGTATGAAGAGTGGAGATCGCCCCCCCCCCCTCGAGCATATTTTTTGGGTATTTTTTATGATATCGAAGTTTTATAGTAACCGTTATAAGAGGTTTTAATATTTGTACACCGATAATTTAACTGTGTCTGAATTTGCGAAAATTCCTTGACCAACATTCTTCATCATATTTCCCTCTTCTCGTGCAATTTTGACCGGTCTGTTAGGGGTTGAGGGGTTTTTCTATATTGGTTGTCCATAGATGAAATTTTGTACAACATTATGGGTATGTTTTGAAGTGAATTTATTATTCAAATTCTGAACAAATAATGGGCTTAAAACCTTGAAAGGTGGGGCTGATGGGTATTGTGGGGCGTTACGTAGAATTACCTACAAAAGCAATGATCCACAGGAGATGCAATGAGGTCGAACATGATGTGTGACTGGTGACAATCTTGAAAAAAAGGTTATGAATGAAAAAAAACTATTAGGAAAAACTTGGTTCTCAGGCAAAAGTGTACATCTGGTTGGTCAGTTTCAAGCCCGAAAAGTGCCATTTCCGGTGATCTGGGGGGCTATCAAAACCAGAAATTTTCTTGTACGCTGCGCGCCAACCAATGGTGGCGCTCCGCTTTGATAGTAATTCCCCTGCATCCAAGCAAATGTCCCCCCCCCAATATTTGAAACAGATCGCCGCCCCTGCTCAAAGGTAAACTTTAGGCCTTGGCTAGTTGAGTTTCAATATATTCAATGCTAACTTTTTCACACAAAAATGAACCAATTGTTTCACTTACCTGTTTTACTTTAATTTATTTGAACAAAACAACAATATCAAGTGAAGAAATATTTTTCTGGAAAGTCTTCTGTCAGATATTTGAGGAAAATATGTAGGTGCACACCCTTTGCGCTGTTGTTTATGTTCCTATTGTAACACGGGTTTTTCCAAGTTACTATTTTAGATGACATCAAGGTGGTTATGTCAACAACGGAATTCCCCCGACGTGTTTAAACCAGCGTTACCAGCGGCAGATGCCAAAAAACGCTAGATTTGCAAAAGTAAAACCCCAGAAAACGCTAGATATAGATGTTCATGAACCTAGCCCGAGCTCAATACAAAACGTAACAAATTAATAGAATGAAATCTGCTAGACTACTTATAGGTCAAATTTCTGCAACACTATCCGTGAATGAATGCAGGTCATTATCCTCTTTAAACAGATCCCAATCCGTGTCAGCAAAACAGTCTTGCAGCTCATCAGTTGTCTCGATCTTGAGACCATACTTTATTAGTTCTTTTCACACAAGGGCGGCGGAACCGGGGGGGCACAGGGGGCACGTGCCCCCCACTTTTCCTCAGGTTAAAAATGTGCCCTTTTTCTGCATAAAAATTGAGGTGTCTCAAGTTAGCAAGAGGCAAGGGAACCAGAATCATCACTCGGGAAGGGCCGTTTCCGGCCATCTGAGGGGTTTGTAAAACCAAAAATGTTCTTGTTTGCTCCGCGCCAACCGGTGGTGGCGCTCCGCTCAGATAGTCATGCATACAACTTTGCAAATCCTGGCGACGCCCCTGACTTTTAATGAATTTCTGTGGGTCAAACTCAAAGCTATTTCGGATGGAAAAAATTTGTTGAGATATTAACAAGAAATAAACTCTAATTCGGAAGATTCCTACATTTGCAACTAGCATGATTTCACCTCAGTTTGTCTCACAAGAAAACTTGTTCCTTGTTTCCCAATTTGCACATTGGATATTGCAGTGCTAGTATGCATATTTTTTTGTTGATGGAGTGATGTCTATACGCAAATAAGATAATACAATAAGAGTTAAGGGTACTAAATATAAGGCTGCATCAGTCCAATCGAATTTCTTCAAAGTGCCCTCTGATGTCGGTGCCCCCCCCCCCCCAGATTAAAAGTGCTTCCGCCGCCCTTGTTTTCACATGATTTTGTTGCTTAAACCTTTGTTTGTAAACAGGGATAAAAAGCACTAGTAATGATCAGAGTTTCCAATACTAGCTCGCGAGATGCATTTGTACACATTTTTCACAATTTACAATAGCAGTGATCTAGTGTCTTATTGTCACGAGTAGGACAAGTCACACATTGCTTGAATTCGGGCATTGAGCTCCAATAGACAAGATGGCGCTGACTGATAGGTCACTGGAGGCACTATTCCAAGGCCATGTAAGGTCAACAGAGGTCCACCTCTCAAAACCAACCAAAACCTTCACCTCTGATAACTTTGCGCATGAAGGTCGCGCAGGGGTAAACCATGGACAATTTTGATCAGTTTGGAGATTGAGTTTTTGACCCATAATTGACCTTTGATCACATGACCGTTATGTTTGGAAAACGATCGTTTACCCTATTCACAACTAGTCCCAAAATTTATACCATTACGAGAGGTGATAAAACCAGATGCTATCTTCAAGCCTTTCAATCATAAGGTCCCCAGTTTGAATCACTCCAAGATTAAGGTATGTCGTCCAGTTACAGAGTTGTTGACAATTCATATGGACGTTAAATATAAATCTAATAGAGTGACTTCGGTTAGCTTGCGGCTTTGATAAGCCAATGATGCTTCTTCACAGGTTCCTGCTTGCAGGAGGATCTAAAATACATCTATACATATATACATACATACAAGTGTCTAATGTGAACCAAAGTTTGGATTTTTTTTTTAATTTTTGAAAAATTAAAACAAAGGATGCATGTAAATGTCAAGTTAACTTCAATTTTGAGGAAATTATGAGTATTTAAATGACTGCCATTAATAGTACGAGCCTACAGGATGCATTATGCTATTTAGAGAAAGAGAAAATATTATGTTCCATATATTCATTACACTTTTGTTTAATTATATGTAGCCTACCCACTAGATGTTCTAGAGTATACAACAAGTACATGTATTATTCTTGTTAAGTACTATTTTCACTATCTTGTTACGAAACATAATCAACTATTTACATAACAATAGGATGTCTGCTTGACTTCCAGTTTTCATTCAATTAAATCTTGCTCTCCATACAAGAAAGATATTGACCTCACTGATACACATGTGCACACCTGAATGTATCTCATACAGTGTATGTATAGGTACAGGCTATTCAACAGAAAATTGAACCATCGTATGGTCTGGTCCACTCTTAGCTGAGAAACCACCTTGGAACTCACAAAGCTGCTCAGCTTGTGTTCATATTTAAAGCCTTGAACACAGAGAAAGACCCTTAAAGTATATTGACTGTACAAATACAAATTCAAGTTTGCATTTCAGTGTTAAGGTTTAAGCGGCAAGGTTGAAAATAGTTTTTATAAATATCATTTATGACTTATTCTCTGGGGTAGATCAACACACTAAATCCTGTGTCTTACAGTATTTTAAACATTTGAGACAGACACATTTTAAGCTCTTTTTCTTATTAGTTGGAACCTTTAATTTAAAAGAATAAGTTGACTAACTGATTCTGCACACTGATTAAGGTTACAAGTTACTGTACATCTGCTTATATGCTATAAATATTAAACTACAGAAGCAGACTAATGATAGTTTCTTACAGTAGTAAACTCACACACAAAATGAATACAATTTTAAAAATATGAAAAAGAAAGTGATCTAAGTCAGTGATTTTTTTAAATCAACATGATATCAATTAGGATAACCAAATCTTGTTTTTACCTTTGTCTTCGGGACAAACTCATCTACATCGGGGTTCATCATTTCACCAAAAGGTGATAATTTGGACACTTTTCCTAATATGTTTCTAGTTGAATTCGATCTAGTGGGTAATTTAACTTTATTTAAAGGATCTACATTGAACTGTGGAGCAAATGATAACAAAGTTGTTGAACTCTGCTGGCTTCTAGCCTTTCTCGTTAAGCCTTTCTGACTTTCGGATAATCTTTTGAAAGCTTCTGAAAGATCTTTCTCCATCCCTAAGATTTCCCACTGGTTATTTCCCTCAAGAATTTTCTTTGTAACTTCTTTGGTGTTTGTCATCGCAGCCAACCAGTTCTTAACTTCCTCACAAACAGTCTTCATTTTCATTGGTGAATGTCGTACCTCCAGCACTAGCTCATCTCTATCAGATTTTAGCTGTTGTAGAACCTTGTTGTAATGATCATCAATATCTTTTTCAACTTTCTTAATATTTTCTTCTTCTGACTGAGAATGCATGCCAAAAGTACGATTCATTTCCTGAGCTGAAACAACTTCAGTCTCACTTACTGCCAAGAGATTTTGGAGATCTTCTTTCACACTACTGACTCTGCTTGCAGCCTCGACACAGTTGTGTCCCTGATGTGTAAGAAGCATGCAATCACGACATACCAGCATGCAGCATGGAAGGCAGTAAAACCGTAACTTCTCCTCCTGGTGTTTATCACATCGCGGTGTCTGTGAAGCAAATATCTCCTTCATATATTTCTCGTCTGAGAGCTTTTCAATAGGAATGACTGCATGCTCACTAACACCAGGTATTTTGTCATGGTTCTTCTTGCAGGGGCAACAAATGTGAAATTTGCAGTCTATACAGAATTGTAAGTCCTGCTCACTTTGGCAGAAGCTACATATTGAGGAAGAGCGCCCGGAGGTATCCACCACACTCAGTTGTTCCATCAAACTCACAAGAAGGAAATTCACAGGGAGACCTTTTACACCAGAAGACGGCAAGTCTGCTACCGTTCGACAAATTGGACAAGAAAACATCTGACCATCTCGTTGAAATCTATCTTCCAGTTGCTCAAGACAAGGAAGACAGAAACTGTGTATGCAAGGCAGGCTCTTTGGTTTCTTATCATTGCCATTATAACGTTCCATACAAATGGAACATTGAAGAAAACCTTCACTGATGTCATTCACAAACTTCTGTGCCATGATCTGAAATAGATAACATGAAAAGAAGCAGTTTCATGTAAGATCTGGAAATTACCCTGACATCTGTTCTAATCTCATCTACTTCAAATTGATAATCAGGTACATGAGAATTATGTGATAAATATAAAAACTGTTCTATTAAGTTTAAACTATTTTGATAAACTCTGAACCTAACTGCCATATATTCCATGTAATTACCAAGTATATGAGTACTATTTTAAACTGAATGTGAAAGTTTAGACAATGAAATTAGCAAAGAAATGTATTGCTACTACATGTTTTGAACCCAGCGAACTCTGGTTTACAAGCCCATTGAGCTATCCAGATCTCTTAGTTGATAGTGATTTCCATGAAGACTGGGTACATATGCCAGTCAGAAGCCATAGTACCTTGCATACTGTACATGTAACCCTGCAATGATTATGCCCCAGATTCACTGGATGTACAACCAAGTAAGCCTTACCATTTGAGCTTATTGTGACTATCCAACAGTTTCACAATTAGACCTCTGTTGACTTCAAGTGATTATTCCAAAGGCGTAGGAACCGGGGGGGGGGGGAGGGCTGGGGGGCGCCACCCCCAGTAAAAAATATGGAGGGGCGGAAGTATTATTCCGTCCCCCCGCTTCGCAAGTCAGAAAACCCCTTTTCATTTCCAAATGAGAAAAAATCTCATTTGGAGCACCAAATTGCATCTAAGGCCAGGTGAAAATGCAAAAGTTTTTACAAAATGGAGTGGTTGTTGAAGTGTGCTACATTGCACCAAATTGCATCTGAGGCAACCTGGAAATGCCAAAAAATTCGCCCCCTCCCCTTACACCCCTCCCCCAGGCCGGCCATCAGTCTTCAGCCCCCCCCCACTCAAAAGTACCTTCCTACGCCACTGGATTATTCAATGAAAAACAATAGGGTTTTTGTACTCAATAAGGTGGTCTATACTCTATACGTACACCATGTTTGAAGATCATCAACTTTTAAAGTTGGTGTTTACAAGCTTTTCTGTTGTTGCTTCCTGCTGTTGGAATCCAATGACCTTTGACCTCTACTGACAACAATATGGTTCTTGTAGTCAATATGAATCCGCACACTACAAATATATTTCCTTTAGCCTCCACAGTAGCTCATAGGGTTCTGCACTAACTAATGTACATGGATCTATTTCATAAAAAGTATGAATATCTGCAACCACAGCAGCTCCGTGCTTGAAATGGAGATTTCAGTGCCAAAGTTACATCAAATTACATGTTGAACACAGTATATAAATGATACTCAGTCGCATTTTCAAGTTTAGTGTTACTCTAGCTGTTTATGGTTTGTTTTTTATTGTTTCTATTAAGTTAAATATTGTTTAAAATAATGGGGAAAAATTAAGAAGTTGCTCATTCTCAAACCTGCCACCCTCCAATAGTTATAGAAAGGCAAATTTTAACATTTCTAATTCAAATCTTATCGATGTCAAGTAAAATATTTAAAGGCATTGAAGACGCGCGCACAATGAAATGTCTCATGCCGGTAATCTGACCTAGTTTCGAATGAGGTGTAACAGAAGTGTTAGACACCACCATTGATCCCAGAAAATATACACACAGCTTGCTACTGTCAGTAATAAAGACACAATGCAGCGTCAATACATGCAGCTAAGGTCAATACACTACGCAGTGAACAGTACATAGCAGCGATGGACATCTCAGGTCTAGATTTAGATAACAAGGTAAAGTACCACATTTCATTTTACTGTCTACAAATTTGTAGCAACACGAAAAGAGCTTCACTTGCAAGCAACAGAAAGTTAACGTTTTCAGATGGGGGCACACGGTTTGGGGCGAGTCTTCAATATTGAAGTTATTTTTAAGAACAGTTAATTTAGCATGCACAACTTTGAAACAGCCTACTGATGACCATACTGATTGAACCACAGCAGTGTAGAAATTGGCCACTTATTTGATGAACATTTCAAATCGATCCTACTCCATGTGTACTTTAGGATGTGATTAATGTATTCTATACGTGTACAATGTTTCATACATTACATTGCTATTGGACTTGGAGCTCTGAAATTAGTTACTGTACTGTGTAACATTTGTAAGGCTTACTGCATGTTCAAGAATACTACTACTGTACAGTAGTAATAGCCATATCCTACGTTAGCATAACGCATGTATGTTTACGTATGCGCTACACCGCTCCACTGAAATCCAAGGTCCAAATGTAAACTTTACAGGTAGGTCTAGGCTACTTATATTTCTATACAAATTAAGCTAACTTTTTAACACAAATTAATCAATTGTTTCACTTACTTGTTTTACTTCAATTGATTTATACAAAACAACGATATCAAATGAAGAAATCTTTCTGGTAATTCTTCTGTGAGATAGTTGTGTTAAAGCTGTAAGCTGCACCCTTTGCGCCTGCGTTGGCATCTATTGATCTATTGCGACACTGGTGTTTCCCAAACTCTATTTTGGTTTTGAAAGCGGTGAAATGAAGGGGATTCCCCAATTTGTAAGAATGACCCACCTAATAAATATTACTAGAACTAGGCTACTGTTAGCAAACTAGATGTTGACCGCAGTAAAGGATCAGACCTATCTGTCGTCATTCAAAATTCAAACCACCAATCGACTGAAACATATTGTGGAACCTATAAATACGGTCTTTCGCATAATCCTTGCGGGATTGCGCAGTTTTCATAGACTTTTTTTGGACTAGCCTAACTTTAGGCTACTGTAGACTGTAGTGTAGCTTATGTTAGGTTACGTTACCTGTAACTGTTGTGCATTACTAGTATACTGCTAGTACTAGTCTGTAGGACGTTATCGTTATTGTGGTAGTTGGTCTAGGCTTCCAAGTTAAATGTTAAGCCAAAATTACAGTTATTAAATGCATAACTCACTTTTCATACTGTGAATGAGTAACTAATGGTAATGTCACGTACACTCACACTGTACTAGTACTACAATAGGCTGCTGATTGTAGGTTTTGCATTGAACACTTCAGTCTTGACCCTCTCAGCTGTTGCTTCAAAGATATTTTGCTTTCGTTGATACTAGTCATCACCATTTGTAGGAGATACAATGTATTCAACCATCAATATAAAACAGGACCAAGGACAAGGTGTTCTTGTATTACAGGTGAGTGATCTTTTATCCATACACCAGATAGCCGATTTAGACAGGCCTATGAAATAGGGTCGGTGTAGCCCATAGCCTATCAAACGTTGGCCTAGAGTACTGTAGACTATATATATAGGCCTAGGGCCTTTGCTGATAATGCAACAAATTACTGTACATGTACAGTAATAATAATAAATATACTGGTGATATATAACTTGAACATATCACCTAGAAGGTGCTAAAAAAAAGCAAAATACAAAATGAATGAACAAAAGAATTATTGGTTAACACTGATGAATGCTGGACACATAAAGATGAAGTTTTTTTTAACAAAGAGAGGGAAGCAGGGCCTGTTCATTTTGAACGTAAAATACGATACTGCAAGGAAAAATGAAAAAAGCTTTGAGATAAGATTTCTTGATAGGTCTAAAAGTGATGGGATGAAGATATATTTTTAAATTTAGGTATTTTACCAAAATTTATTTAATATTTTTTTGAGTTGTTCATTATACTGTTTCCAAAAACATTCAGTGTTCTTTGAAGAACACATGATGATTTCCGAATATTTTCTTTTAAAAAATATATAAATGATGAAGTGTTTGAGAGAGATATTCCACTGACCCAGGTATAAAGGCTATTTACTGCATTATTTATACATAGCGGGCACTTTCTTCAATAGATTTTTTCTTTCTTTTACAGACCGTTGTGATGCTTTTGTCTTTACGAGGTTTACAAGGATTATTACAATGTAGTTAACTTAACATACCATAATTAACTCAGGGATTACAATCATCTTTCATTGATATTTGACTGGATCTTCAAGCTTTCCTGGACGGTCTGATACCTTGACTTCGAACAGCGATTTTTGTCTAACAGGATTTTATTTTCTGCTTTGAAGCTTCTTAACCTTGACTGACCATAGCTTTTCTGACAAGTGGAGTACCGACCATTTCTGCTGTGGGACAGAGCAAAACCAGTGTATAAATTAAAAGTTTGCATGAAGAAACTAACATCTTGAAAATAATATTAGTGCCGGTACACGAGACTAATTCAGGGAGATCGAGAGGCTTTCTACATTCTGAATATTTCAAGAAGTCCTTTCAGGGATGTCCAAACAATTTTAATTGATAGATTACTTATTTAGTGTGATGAATATTAGACAGTCGCCACTAAGACATTTCTATGATAAATATTAGTAATTTGGCTTGTTATAGGTGAGGTGACTCTGATTCCTATATGAAATAAAGGAAACGAGAAATAGCTTCGAAAATTATCTGTTGAGTGATTTAATCAAACAGAAGACTTAACAATGGCTGAGTGGTAAGTACATGTTTGCTTCAAATTATGTATAATGTGAGCTAAGTTTATTTTTTAATTAAAGTTGTACTGTAGGCAGGGGCAAAGCTCTATATGTCTGCTTGTAGGGGGGCTTTCATGCTTTTCAGATAACAGGCATGGACTATTTATAAAAAAAATTACATTTCCCTGAATTTTTTTTAGGTGGAAAAATTTAGGGGCGAACAGATATTGGGGGGACATGTAGTTATGACTGTAGGAGATAATGCTACCTATGAGTACAGTTGCATTGCTAATCGTATGTCCTATAATATAATAAAAAATCTTTAAAAGGTAGAAAATTCATCAATAAATGCCATCAAATATTCCAAATATTGATGACGGTCACTGATGTTCAATCCACAACAATCATTTTAAGGTCTCCCTCAATGTACAGTATGTTCCCTAAGAGATGTCTGAATTCATGTTGTACCTAACACCTTAGAGCAGTGGCATAGGAAGGTACTTTTGAGTGGGGGGGCTGAAGACTGATGGCCGGCCTGGGGGAGGGGTCTAAGGGGAGGGGGTCCCCCTCCCCTTTGGAATTTTTTGCATTTCCAGGTAGCCTCAGATGCAATTTGGTGCAATATAGCACACTTCAACACCCACTCCATTTTGTAAACTTAATTTTGTATTTTCACCAGGCCTTAGATGCAATTTGGTGCTCCAAATGAGATTTTTTTTTCTCATTTGGAAATGAAAAAGGGGTTTTCTGACTTGCGAAGCGGGGGGGCCGAATGATACTTCCGCCCCTCCACATTTTTCACTGGGGGGGCTGGCGCCCCCCCAGCCCCCCGGTTCCTACGCCCTTGCCTTAGAGCAATGTCAGGGGATGGTAGTGAATGGTCAGTACGTTTTGAAAATTTTTACAACCTTTAGATACCATTATTTGGGGGTGGGGGTGGGGGGGGAACATATCACAGACAGCAGTTAAACTTGTGAACTTCTTGCAATGGTTGTTTATCCTATATCATTCCAAATCACCAACAGTTCCTGCTTAATCAATGAAGTAGATTCCAAGTATATACACTCCGAATAATATTAATAAAAATTAAAAATAACTTACAGGTACTGTAGGTAAAGGATATTGTTGCTCATTTTTGTTTGTGCAGTTTAGAATCCACAATTCTGATGTCGAAAGAAGAGGAGAACAAAATAGACATTGTGAAGGCAAAATACTGTCGGGAAAGTCTTCGCCTGAAATATTTCCAAGAGGCAGAGCAAGCATGGAAGTTATCTATTTTGAGGCAGGTAAGAAGCTTTGTATTGCAAAATACAGTCAGAGTGAATTATATACTGTATTGTGTGCAATGTTATAAATTAGTTCTGTCAACTTACTACAAATACTGAAGGTACACTGCTCTTTTCATACTGTATGTGTTAGATACTGTAGTCATCAACTGTTTAAAATCCCATTGTCCTAATTTCCCACATTTTCTTTTTCAAATTTGTCTTTAGTTGAAATTAATTGGCTCCCTAGATCCTATTCTTATCCACCAAGGTTTAGATCGACAAGTATCCTGGCATATTTGTTTTAACATTATATGTGTGAGTGATTCTTTCACAGATTGGATACTGTACATGTATGTCTTATGTGACTAGAACAAGGGCAAAAATGTTTTGTATCCAACAACTGTGGTTTCAGAAACATTGCACTCAAAGAGAATAAGTTTGGATTTGTTGGCATATCATCATATGGGTTTTTAGGGAATTAATCAAGTGATTTTATTATTATTTTGTTGCATTAATGAGTGCTCAATTTGTCTGACAGGCAGCTAGTTTTTCCAGGGTCCCAATGCCGTTGGGAAACACAGAGGGGAGCTGACCCTCACCTGGAATGAAACCAAGTGCATTTCTGTAATAAGTGATGTAATAAAAATTAAAATGCATAGACATTAATTGTAACATAATAATTGTTCTTCATATTAATTTCTTCCTTCCAAATCAATTCTAAGGGACTTTCCAGTGCAGGGAAAGTAAATGCAGATGCACAGAAAGAGAAAACTGGAAAAGACCAACCAATCGAAAGAGGAACTGAAACTAAAGATACAAGTCCGCATGATGTTTTGAGCAAATGGAAGGACACTTTCAAAGCTGAGAGTTCAAATGAAGAATTTAACTTTCTCTTAAATGAATCAAAGGTAGGCCTACAGTTACTGTTTACAGGGCAGTTGTTCAAGGAATTTCCCCCGGCCTTTATTGAGAAGCTCACAGTTTGCAAACAGGGAATTTTGTTGGGGGAGTTACAGTATGTATTTATAAACAAAATGTATTTTGAGTCATATGCCTACAGTAGCTGCATTTGCTTAATATTGTTAATTCAGTTAATGTTTGTTATTCATTTACATCTAAGTAATACCTTGATTTTAGTAATCATTAATGAAGATGATATTAAAAATACTACTAAAAACAGGTCAACATGCATGGATTGCATGTAATAATTCAAATGTCAAAATATATAATTTAGTCAATTTACTTTTACTGTATAGTAGCAATGATGTAAAATAATAACCTTGAAAGATCTTGTTTGACAAGTCAGTTAGATAACAATGCATGAATGGTATACATAGTGCAATCATTTAGAGGGTACTGCATGCGTACAGTTGACTGTGGGGTAGGCGGCAGGGTAGGCTGATGCATGTCTAGTTATACTGTGTAGTGTACAGTAGGCGGATGCATGTATAGTTTTACTGTGTAGTGTAGGCTGATATAGTATGCTTGACTATGTAGTCTAGGCTGCTGCATCTATATAGTTGACACTACAAGGGTAGGCTGCTGCATGTATAGTTGACTGTGTACTGTAGGCTGCTTCTTCTTAAAAATGACTGTGCAAGGGTATAGGCTACTGCATGTATAGTTTTACTGTGTAGTGTACAGTAGGCTGATATAGTATGGTTGACTGTGTAGTCTAGGCTGCTGCATTTTTATAGTTGACCCTGCAAGGGTTCGGCTGCTGCATGTATAGTTGACTGTGTACTGTAGGCTGCTTCTTCTTAAATTGACTGTGCAAGGGTATCTGCATACATAGTTGACTCTGTAGGCCTACTGTAGGCTGCTTCTTCTTAAATTGACTGTGCAAGGGTATAGGCTGCTACATGTATAGTTTTACTGTGTAGAGTAGGCTGCTGCAGTATGGTTGACTGTGTAGGGTAATCTGCTGCATGTATGGTTGACTGTGTAGTGTAGGCTGCTGCATCTGTAGTTGGCTTTACAAGGGTTGGCTGCCGCATGTATAGTTTGACTGTGCATATAATGCAGGGTATACTCGAGTGGATCGTAGAGTATATAGTTTCAATTCTGTTAAGACTATAAGATTCATTCCTTTTATACATGATATGCTAAAGAAGGCCGTTTAGTTTTTAGTGGTTGCTCAGGTTCTCTTGAGACAATTTGACATTCCCCAAGATAACATTACACTAGCTGGCCTACCTTTAGCCCTGCAAATTAGTCCACAGTAATCCCACCTTCACTCCATCCTACTCACCATATCAACACCCACCCCCCCCCCCTATCCCCCTATCCCATACCTTTCTTTTATAGTTGTGCACAAATTTACAACGTTTCTACTCACAACTTTTCAAAATATAATCATCTCTTTGCACAGGTTGCACTAGAAGAACTGCTGAAAGATGAACCTATCGGAAAAAGACACCAGAAAGGTATAGTAATTCATTGTGTCAGAAAGGGAGGGCTGTAGCAGCTGCAAAATCCAATGCAGCAAGGCTGAATCATAATTACAACAATTAATTCAGAATCTCATCTCGCCAGATCAGTATAATTCCTATATGGTGTGAAACTCCAGAGCACAGAAGAATATGTCCTGTGTATGCAGCTGAAGAATACTGTAACTCCCCTCCCCTCCCCTACCCCCACACCCCCACCCCCACCCCCACCTCCAGTATATCCTACTATACATGGTGTCTTAATACTTCAAAGGCAGTGTTTATACTGTCAGTGACAAATTGAAAAAGACTACTGACATAGTTTGAGTATAAATTGTCCTTTTAAAGCTATTATGTGGTCTTGAAGTGGATCTTAATTGGAAGCACAGTGTCATTGTGTGTTCAATCAATGGACAGTTGAAGTTATTTTACATTCTAAATGAATAATGTTAAATTTCTACTATACAAATCATCCACCTGTTGAGTTCTTGCAACACAAGTAGCTAGGCCCTACGGTGTATACAATTATCTTCATATTTCTGTAATATGGTTTAATGGGCAATATTAATGGGGATTTGAACACCCTCTAGAAGGTCACATTTTGCCAGTTTCCATCATTGACAGATTCTACTACTGTTGTCTGCAGTCTACTCCTTTTGCCAATTACTATTACAGTATTAAAGGCATTGAAGACTCGCTCCAAACTGCGTGCCGCGCTCTGAAAAAGTTAACTTTCCGTTGCTTGCAAGCGAAGTTTTCTGCTTGTTGCTACAAAAATGCAGACAGTAATGAAACGTAATACCTTGTTATCTTTAGCTGGACTTGAGATGTCCATCGCTGTATCGTTTATAAACTGTGCTGTGGGTATTGACCGCAGCTGTATGAACTGACTGTACACAAGTGTCTAATTACAGAGGGTAGCAAGCTGTGTGCGTATTTTCTGGGATCTATGGTGGTGTCTAACACTTCTGCTACACAGATTACCGGTTTTAGACGTTTCTTTTTGCGCGAGTCTTCACACCCTTTAAACTCATAATTTGTCACATGAAATATTTAACTCATAAATTGTCACATGTAATATTGTCTATTATGCAGTGTCATTTCAGCTGGCCTTTAAGTACTTTATTTATCCCTCTACCCCTACAATTTTTTCTTTATTTCATAGGACAGGTGTTTTTCTCCAAATCTTCAATATCACCCTAGCTTTCATTGATATGTCTTTTTCCTTTATTCAGCTGAGGCAAGAATAAGATGTTTGATTGTCCTCGTCAACATGCAACATCAGCAAATTGCCAGACAAACTGGAACTCAGGAACACCTGGCACTCTGTAAAGCTGTAGAGGTAATTATTACAAGCTTATTCTGTAACAATTACGAAATCTGGAAAATTGCCAAAAATTTGCAATAAACATCAAATTTGATTGAAAGAAGGTCATTAGATGGTATGTCCAAGTTAGTCAACTACAGAAAATAAACCAATCTGTTTAGAGTTGTTACTGATGTACGTAATGGAAACATCTTGGCAAACTTATGAAGTTGGAATAAATGTGATGTAGGCTAACTATGATCCCATTTCAAGTCTAAAACTTCTATTTCCGTAATTAAGCAGAACTTCTTTGTGCACTGCAGATTCCATTAAGCATGCTAGTCTGTATCTATAGGACTGTGCGTCTAGCCAAGCTTGGGCCCATCATCTAAGGTTTACTAGGATCATTAAGCATGATAGTCTGTATCCATAGGGCTGTGTGTCTAACCCAGCTTGGGCCTATCATCAAAGGTTTACTTTGCTCATTAAGCCTGCATGATAATCTGTATCTATATGACTGTGTGTCTAGCCCAGCTTGGGCCCATGATCAAAGGTTTAGTAGGCTCCTTTAGCATGATTTTCTGTATAGAAAGGACTGTGTGTCTAGCCCAGCTTGGGCCCATCATTAGGCCAAAGGTTCGCTAGGCTCATTAAGCATCGTAGTCTGTAAATATAGGCTTAAATTTAATTGTGTCACATTCTATTTGAACATGACTTGCAGGAGTTTTCAAGATATTCAGCTTTTATTATAAACTTTTATGCAGAAATGCTCTTTTAAGGCTTCAGGAACAAAACTTGACTCCTCTGTGAAGGACCTACTGTAAATGATAATGTTTAATCCATGGTTTGATAAAATCTGATCAATTAGCTCAAACACATTATTTTAACTTTGTAGAAACAAAGAGAGCATCTATTGGATGACATTCAACACTATCTGTCCTTCAAATATATGTTTCCCCAATGAGTTTTTGTGTTACATCAGAGGAACTGACCTTATGACCTGTGTATTAGACTCAACTGTCCAGTCACTTAAATTGAAGACATTCACTTGTTTAAAGGGTCATTTCATGTGTTTTAATGGTCTTCAGCATATTTCAATATGTATTTATATGTAATTCTACAACATACCACATTCTGTGCCTAACAGTCATGTCATGACAGCTTTTGTGCCTTATATTAAAACTATCAGTCTGTATATATTCACACTTTCAGAAATTGCAGGTTTAAGTTAGTTGAACTCTCTGTCCACAGACTGTAGCTTTGTTTTGCAGATAGAGCATACTTGAATTCAATATTACAGAAGTCACTTTTGATAGTTTCAAACCCACTATGTGAGAATATTTCCAATTGTTTCAAAACAGGATAAAAAAGCTTTACCTCAGATCACATTACATCAAAAGAATTCTTTGGGTGAAATCGAAACAGCAAAAACCAAGGTAGGTTTATAATCAGCTTGCTTTAATATTTCACTTAATAGTCATCTATAGTTGCTAGGTAATTGTGATACCAAAGTTTGAAAGTCATATTCTTTGCATATAGAAGAAGCTCTTGTTGAGTACATATAATGTATGCTGCACAAATTACTTCTATGTCAGTTATTTACACGCTTCATCAATTTCTGTATTCATATATCTGAGAGTTTAGGGGCGTTTCAATTTGATCATAGCAAAATTTTGTTCAGAGGCATGATTGAAACTGTTTACAGATCTATGCAAGTGACTCTGTTTGGATTAAAACACCAAGCCCTCTCACTTTGATATGTTTAATGACATAAGCCTTTTGCAATAGATATTGTGGTGGGCACAAGCAGTGGCGTAGGAAGGTACTTTTGAGTAGGGGGGGCTGAAGACTGATGGCCGGCCTGGGGGGAGGGGTCTAAGGGGAGGGAATTTTTTTGCATTTCTTGGTGACCTTGGATGCAATTTGGTGCAATATAGCACACTTCAACACCCACTCCATTTTGTAAATAGTTTTGCATTTTCACCTGGATTTAAATGCAATTTGGTGCTCCAAATGAGATTTTTTTCTCATTTGGAAATGAAAAAGGGGTTTTCTGACATATTTTCACTGGGGGGCTGGCACCCCCCCCCCCAGCTCCCCCAGTTCCTATGCCCTTGGGCCCAAAGGTAGAAGGAGTTGGGGGGAAGTAGCATTCAGCCAGGGTTCACAATGCAAAGGTATTTAGCACAACCTTATGCTTATAATTGAACACTTAACTTATAGTCAAAATATGCCTCAGGATGCACCATTGGACCTCTAAACCATGATATGTCTTTCTGGTTCAGGATTTCCCACCACCCCCCCCCTCCCCTGGGACATGGGAGTCACATTCAATGATCCCACAGCCACAACTACATTACATTTATTTATTTTTTAAATTAAAAGGTCTGTAGAAGTAAGTTTTTTGGGGGGGCCCACACGGTGTTAGTGCCAACTTGTCATGAAACCAGCAAAGTTGGAATAAAAGCCCTAAATAATACTAGTTTATCAATATTTGCCAACAGATAACTGAATATTTGTTACTTTGATAAGTAACAAATGTGTTTTAAAGTGAATTAAAAAAAAAATCAACAGAACCTGTAGAAGTCAGTTGTTTTTTTGGCCCACAGGGTGTTAGTGCCAACTGGTCATGAAACCAGCAAAGTTGGAATAAAAGCCCTAAATAATACTAGTTTCTCAATATTTGCACACAGAATATCTGTTACGTTCATAAGTACAGTAACAAATGTATTTTAAATGGTATATAACTAGAAATAGGAAAAGTAGTTTTATTACCCCTAAAGTTGCTTGGATATCGATCAATCTTTGGTCAAATTTAAATGAACACAATAGCGATCAAATTTAAACGGTTACAGTAGCTGTAAATATGTCAATTTTAATGAAACCAAATGGAAGATCTTCCAATGTTTAATTGTGAAATACATGAACAAAAATTATCATAATTTAAAATTAATTCATCTCCTCTGGGTTTTTTTTCACAGATGTTTCCTCAAAGTAAAGACCAAAGTAAACAAATGCAAGGTATGAGCCTAATTTCTCCATTTTCTCTGATTTCTACTGTAGTAATCATACTGGAAAGTACAGTACTAGTCTATAGTACAGTGTTTATGACATATTAATGAATTATTCACACATATTTTGTATCCCTTTAATCAAGTAGAAATCTTACTCTATATACAGTAGCTGCAAGGATAAGGGTGTTCTTAATTAATTTGCTAATTATGAAACTTTTGTGTCCTGCAATTAAAGTTGTTGTTATTTGTTGTTGTTGTTAATAAAGTCTGTTGTTATTTATTGCTTTTATTCATTTTGAAGTCTTATTCCTACTTTCTTCATTTATAGTCATATATCATCATATATCATCATATATGTCTGTCGTTCATAAAATAATGTAAATGTCACATTATTAGATTTGTTTTGGATTTGTAATGATGTATTTTACATCCTCAGAGTGGGATAGCATTGCAGAGTGGATGGAAGACGTTGAAGTCTTCCATAAATATTATCTCCAGATCTCTGCCCTGGAAAAATTGGAGGTTTTCCAAAATGCCTATCTGGAATTAAAGGTACAATAATGTGCAGAAGTAGGAAGACCATTTTTTAATACATATCCTTACGACATAACCAGTCAATGTATGATAATGATGTGATCATGTGCTTTTGGATATGTATGTGTGTGTGGTGTGTGTACATTTGTCTGTATTCTGATGGAGGTCTTGCACAAAGGAATTCCAAGTCTTCAGACAATATTTGAAAGGATTTACCACATTCTCAGAAGAATTTTACTCTGAAGGGGGATTATTAAAGTTAGGGTAGGTGGATTTGAACATTAAAAAATAAATGTTTGGGTCCTTGGTCTGAATGTAAGCCACACCTGTGTATGTATATCTGGGTGATGCTGTGGTTGGAAGTACTTATCAGAACGTACCTTGTGGTTGAAGTTTAAATTTAGTATGTAGATAACTCTCAATAAGTTAAAGAACCCAAAATAAATAGGTGGCAGTCAAAGGCAGATTGAGGTCAACAGAGGCCAAAATCTGGATACCTTGTGACACAACAACTCAAAATGTACAGCTTGATGGAATATACTGTTGTTAGCTCAATAAATCCAAAAGTTCAGCTTACAGTAGTTGAACCTTTTTTTCTTTTCTTTTTTCTCCATTTATTGATAACTTTAGTCAAATTTACAAACTTCATATTTACATACCCGATGCTTCAAATAAAAAAACGGCATAGCACAAAAACAGTTGTTCTAATAAACAGCACAATTGATCGAACGAGATTAAGAGATAGTTGAACCTTATACCTGGTATGTCGTGGCAAACTCGATTGATAATTTTAAATTCATAATTACATGGGAACTTGTTATTTCTTGATCCGTTGTTATTTGGTTAAGATATCATACATCAGGTTGGCATTCATCCTGTTCTTTATTTCAGGCCTTAGTTTCAGTTTCAAATATAAAATGTCTCCAAAGAGTGTCTTAAAAATACTGCAACCTTGTTTTTGGCAATAACCTGTTAGGAACTTTTCTATTTCATTTTTATCAGAAATGTTATGTTGAAGCATTTGACAACGCTGAGGACAGAATGAGTCAACCACAGGATTTAGGAGAAAGCTTAAAGCAGTTTTGCTTGGATGCAAGGATAGCCATATTTTTGCTCCGTCACCATACCAGAGTGAGTATTAAACATAGTAACAGTGTACAGTGATATGAACTGCATTCTGTATTATTTAATATCAGAGCTGTTCCTGGCAGAATCCTTCTTGATGAATGAGTAGTATGGTTCTCTTCAACTTACTGTTAACTAATTTCAATTTCTTTTTATGTACTAAAAACAAAAACATAGCAATGCAATAGCATATACAGCAAAACTGTGGTCAAAGCTGGGATAACCATAGATCAAAAAAGGTCAAAGTTACTACCACAACACAACAATTCAGTACCATATACGACAAAACTGTGCTCAAAGCTGGGTTAGCCTTTTACCAAAAAGTCAAAGTTAGTACCACAGCATTACAATTCCATAGCATATATGACAAGACTGTTGTCAAACTAGGTTAACTATAAGCTAGAAAAGTCAAAGTTTAAGTAACTTACCAAAAAATATGACAGTTTTAAAGGGAAACAGATAGGGAAAAAAAGAGAAAAGGAGATACCAATGGAAAAAGTGAAGGGAAGGAACAGACCATTAAACAGAGGACAGTAAGACAAACACACATCAGTTGTATTAAAGAGAGAATGGCTTATGTGAACTGAAATGAGAGCAAGGGAGGGAAGAGACCAAAGAGGAATGTAGAAGGAATTAAACAGAAGACAGTAAGACATACACATATCAGTTGTAAAGAAAGAATGGCCTATGTGAACCATAAAGTTTCAATTCCTAACTGTGTTGTCTAACATGATGTATTACATGAAGAAGATAACTCCAAGAGATGCCAGAGACAGCAGATGGGACAGCCAGATGTAGAGCATAAAGCCAAACAGACCGGCAGTTCGGTGCCTGATATTCTCTCCAGCATTACCTGTACCTAATAAAAATTGTTTTAACATAACTTAGTAGTTGAGGTTCGATATCTTGGAGAATATTCAGAGGCGACACTTTAAAAAAAAAAAAAAACACTTGACACATGTAGTGAGATTTATATATATGAATATACATGTATACATATGGTTACAACTTTACAAACAGCTTAATGACAGTGTATGTGTTCTAGCTTCATATTAAATGGTTGAAATTGTAATTACTAATTATACATTTCCAATTATTGACATAAAAATAACATACACATATATATAACCTGCATGATATCTCATGTGCAAGCAAGATGACATGAGCAATGGATGTCCTTACCATCATCTCATGAGTCAGTGAATATATCCTCCATTTTGTGGTCATGTCAGCTGACCAACTCACAGGCAGCAGAGTGCAATAGAGTGCAATATATATATGTATATATATATATATATATACATATATATATATTGTTACGTTGGAATGCGAGAGGTCTCGATAATTAATTTTTAACGAGACACAAGCCTGGGTTCGTTTCCGTAAGGAACACAGACAAATTGACGAGTCTAGAGAATTTAAATGAGAAAGTAAACTATATTGAACAATGGATTTCGAACCAACAACAACAAGTGGTAATTACAAATATATAGAAAATTACTCACAAACTTTAACAAGATAGGATACACTTTAAAACACGCTGGTCTCTTCCAACGGCGATATCCCTCAGCGGCCACGACCTTGATGACGACGATTCTCGGTCCGTTGTACCGCGAAATTCACTGGTCCTAGACGAAGTTTCTCGCTATCCCAGAAACAGCAGTCATCTTCTTTCTGGCGATGCTCCAAAATAGAAGAAGGACTTCCAGCCACAATAGAACTTCTCGCCGACTAAATATTACCAGAGTCAGTCCAAAATCAGCTTTATAGCCACCAACTCCTGGCGTAACGAACTCCCTCAACGGAGACAGAAATTCTTCACCTTCTCCGCAATAACGACTGAAAACTGTAGTTTCATAGTAAAGTCCGCTTCAAACTTCTGAATGGAAGTGTAGAATCAATCTTGTTATCGATATCTCAATCCCTCAGAAACTACTGGCAGTTGAGCACTGACGATATATAGTAGAATGGTATAATAAGTGTCGTCGCTTGTATTCGTTCAGAAACTCTCCGATCTGGGCGGGCTTTTATATACGATTCGCCATGTCAAGAATCCTCCAGATCTTTCTCGATACACCTGACCCAGTCTCTCTATTCTTGGAAGTCCTTTGCATATCTAGCGAACGTTCCAGAGAATCCACGAAGATGCCGTGCACAGCTTACACGCGATTCCACGTAAACCGACGTTAACCCGAGACCAGCGCGTCATCATAAGGAATATACCAGAACAATCGTGTATTATAACATTCTGACACGGTAACCCGACCTAATTTCTCAAATACTGATTTATCACGTAGGCAATTTCAATTACTCTCCACATTATAACATTAGGTTTCTTACTAGCAGTGACTAGCGTTAGGCTACAATGGGCCCTCGTAACAATATATATATATATATATATATATTAAGGTGACCATATTTGCTTGACTGGAATCTGGGACATTTATTGCGTGACTGATATGGGGGAAGGGTCTAAGGGGACGGTGTGCCTAAGGTGCTTAGATGTAAAATGGTTATATGTTAAAGCACTTTTTAAATCAATTTTATTTAAAAAATGTAGCGTTCTCTTAGATGAAATTTACTTACTTTACGAAAGAGTGCTAGGCTAGATCGATCTAGCATATTTTACAGTGTTTCCACTTTACACTGGCCTACCTGAAATACTGGTTAGTTCTATTTTGTGACTGTACACGTGACTAAATTTTGTTTTTACAATTATTTTTGCAATAATGTGGGATATTTTCAAAATTCCTGAACATTTTGACGAATCGGGGACATTTTCGGGGACACTTGTTCATCAGGGACAGTACACTGTAATCGGGGACTGTCCCTGAAAATCGGGGACGTCTGGTCACCTTAATTGAGACTAGTGGAACACTAGTAGTTGTTACTCAGAGTTTCACACATTGAGCGATCATCAGACAATTAGATGATCGTTCAACGCGTGTATGTCTGAGCAACAACTACTAGTGTTCCACTAGTCTCAACTAATTCTTATCTGTACTTCCCTCTGTCCAGCCGATATAGTGCACTCTGTCCCAAGATAGAAGCCAATCAACCAAACGTATATGAATATATCAAAATACTGGTATAAGCCTACACCACCGCCTTATGACCACAGCTATGCTATGAAATACAAAGATATGGGACACAATTCATATGGAAGGTTTTATATATGTTATAAGTATTTTGCAATCATTTTCTGACCTTAGAGTATTATTGTGATTCCCTTTTCTGATCTACAGATGCACTGTGAAAGTACTAAAGGCAGGAGAGATAGTATGTACCATAACGAAAGGCAGGATTTGATTGTAAGTATAGCCAATTAAATCAAATATATGATGGTATAATTGGTGGATTGGAGGTGCTCACAATGAAAATGTTTCTTTGAAGGATGACATTTAGAAATTAATTATTTGACACTCTGAGATATAGAGTATATGCTGCAACTATGTTGATTTTGTTAAAGGTTTGACGTGATTCTACAAACAGGATATGGCTTTACAGCTGAGAAGGTTCTCAATGAAGTCATACCTTAACCATTAAACAATTCGCAAAGTTTGATGCGTTTTACTTCGTCAGTGCTGCTATTAAATTGCAGTCACACACAGCATGTACAAAAGGAACAGGTTCGTTTTTCTGATGAAATCTTGCAAAAGAAATAAACATGAAAGAAACCCAAGGAGATGCAATACACTAACTGCAAAGCTGTATTCTAATTGGCTGACAACAAAAGGGGAAAAAAATCATTATTGCATCTCCTCATTTTCCTCACAGTATTCTGGTGTAATAATGACAGACCAAATTTTTTATTCTTGTAAATGTTGTATTTTGAAGAAACTTTTCTTTATATCGTTGGTTATATAAAACTTGATACTGCTTTATATTGTAACCTGTTTTATACCTATGCTATGCTATGATGGAAACTCCTAAATGTTAAAAAATTCAAGTAGCGTAGATTATCATGTGTTCTCTTTAGGCCTCTTGGTTTTAATATCTACATCTCTTTGGTTTTCCACACAGCATCTACTTCCAAATATTTCCAAGCAAAAATGTGACAAAGCTGATGAAGGTTTGTACATTCTGGGTGGTTTGTAAAGCTTGTCAAGTGAAATGCAATTCATCTTTGCATCCTATGATTGTTTATATTGGCTGTCAAATGATGTATTCATTGTTACCTATTCAAGGTAAGGTTAGGTTAGGGTTCGGTTAGGTTAGGGTTATGTAAGGCTTGTCAAGTGAAATGCAATTCATCTTTGGAAGGTAGGGTTAGGTTGGGTTAGGTTAGGGTTCGCTTAGGTTAGGGTTGTGTAATACTTTTCAAGTGAAATGAAATTTATCTTTGCATCTTATGATTGTTTATATTGGCTGTCAAATGATGTATTCATTGCTAAATGTACAATATACTCATCACCAATGATGGGATGCGTTGTCAGCTTTGTTGTATACAACCCAGTGCTACAGACCTTACACACTGATGCTGCATATTAACATGCAACCTTCACCATATATGTATTTAAGATCCTCCTGCAAGCAGGAACTCGCGAAAAAGCCATCATTGGCTTATCAAAGCCGCAAGCTGACCAAAGTCAGTCTCTTAGGTTCATATTTAACGTCCATGATTATGAATTGTCAATTGTCAACAACTCTATAACTGGACGACATACATTAATCTTTGGAGTGACTCGAACCGGGAACCTTATGATTTAAAGGCACCCGAGTTAACCACTGAGCTAACACTCCACTTATTATGACCTTTTCTTGACCAATTGAAAGTAAATTTATCTTTGGTGTAATGATTGTTCACTAGCTGTCATAGGTAAGTTACTTATATTGAATTAGGTAGGAATATCTTTGAAAGTGTCATCAATTTAGTTTGGAGGGAAGATGGTTCTTGTTGGGGAGAGTTGGGGAAGGAATGTGGCATAGCCGATAATTTTTAACAAGCTTAGAGAAATGTTTGTCCAACAAAAAAGATTCAATGCTGCTTTTTTTTCTTCTTTTTTCATGTATCTCAGAGTATTGGAAAGAGTTTTGTAAAAATCTACAAGGTGGCGGTACCCATTTTGAGCGATTAAAGGTAAGTTCCTATCTTTTCTGATTTATTATGGAAAAGTGATATATCTGGAATTTTTACTTGCTTGACTTCACAGAGTATGTGAAAACAAACCAAGTGTTTTGTTTTTCATAGCTATGGCATGTACAGTAGGTCTCTTTGTATCATTAAGTGTATGGCTATTTTCCTGGCCATTCTGATTTTTTATTTCTCCTTTTCTTTTTCCTTCAATAGGAATGTCATGAGCTAGTGAGTGTAATGACTACCCAACAAACAACCATTGAAAAATCTGATATGTCAGCACATCTAAATGCCTTCATGGACAGCATAAACTGGGATGATATTAACAACTGTATGGTAAGTATCAAACTTACAAACATTAATGACATTAAATACATTTATTTGTCTACATAGTACATTTTGTTTCAAAAATGATTGGTCTACTGTCTACATGACAGGTGGGAGTGGGGAGGGGAGAGCAGAGTAGGTAAAGGGGAAGGTCTAGGGGAGAGGTGGGGGAGGGGGTTCATGGGTGAATGTGGTTAAATGAAACATGGAAAGGCTTAACTGTGTCACTACGGAAATGCCTTTGAATAGTTATGAAAATGAGCCAGGAAGTTAGAGTGGGGCAAGGGCAAAGGATGGGCAGGAGGACTAGCTCCTGGAATCGTTTCCCCCATCACAGGAGTAAAGGATAGGAAAGATTCAATGTATCTCCATGATTCATCTTTCAGGGTTTTAAAAACAGAATTACTTTAAACATGACTTACTATTATAAAGGAGCCAGCTAATAGTATAAGTGCTACCTCTCATTCTTATTCATATGCAGATAGTACATTATGCACAAATATGTAACCTTGATATTCCATAAATCTGTCATCTCAGCTCTACTGGACAACATACCCTGTAGTTTTGTGAGTTTTGTGAAAGTGTATTAGCTAGCTATCACAGCAGGCTATGTTATCTGAGTACAACTTGCCATAATAACTTGTAGTCTTGTGAAAGTATATTAGCTAGCTATCACAGCTGGCTATGTAACGACAACAATATACCTAGCTAACTCAAAACAAAGTGAATTTTCTTTAGGAGAAAAGAATTATTCTGTTATCATAGTGTTGTTCATTGGTCCGCTACAGGGTTATAGCTAGGAGATTGTGAGTGCTGGTTAAATTAATTTGCGAAGCGTAGCGAGCGAAGCTCTCGCATCTCACGGCTGGGGGTCCAGGGGCCCGCTTAAGGGTGATTTTTGCTACTTTTCAGATTTACAATTGGTAAATAACAGAAAAAGGTGACGTTATTATCATGTTTTACGGCAAGGGAAAGATAAATTTGTTACTTTTGTTGTATTTCACAAGCATTTTACTACTTTTTTGTGCTGGTCAGTGGACTGTTTATTCACTTCCAATGCCGGCCGGCAGGCGTGAGTGGCGGTTACCACCGGCCGACGCCGGCCGGCGTGGCTATAACCCTGGTCCGCTATGACTAAATTCTTTTCTTTCCTTATTTCTCAACAGAGGTGCAAAGAAGTTGCTTATATAACAAAGATGAACAGAGCATTGAATTCTGGGACAGAGTACTTAGAGAAAGATGTTAGAAAGTACATTTTAAGCTATTTGGATTGGAATTATTCTTCTCAGGTAATAATCACTTTTAGTCGCTTTGTATAGTGTGAAGTAGACAGATATGCAAAGAAGACAATGTAAATACAGCTGTACATACATCAAAAATAGCTTCTGAAAGATTGTCCCAAATTTCAACTGGAGGCACTGTGCTTCACCTAACTCATATATATGTCAGGCACTTGTAATTCAACTGGATCCACTGTGCTTCACCGTACTCATATATATGTCAGGCACTTGTAATTCAACTGGATCCACTGGGCTCCACCTTACTCATATATATGTTAGGCACTTGTAATTCAACTGGATCCACTGTGCTCCACCTAACTCATATGTCAGGCACCTGTAATTCAACTGGAACCACTGTGCTCCACCTAACTCATATATATGTCAGGCACCTGTAATTCAACTGGAACCACTGTGCTCCACATAATTCATATATATGTCAGGCACTTGTAATTCAACTGGATCCACTGTGCTCCACCTAACTCATATATATGTCAGGCATTTGTAATTCAACTGGATCCACTGTGCTCCACCTAACTCATATATATGTTAGGCACTTGTAATTCAACTGGATCCACTGTGCTCCACCTAACTCATATGTCAGGCACCTGTAATTCAACTGGAACCACTGTGCTCCACCTAACTCATATATATGTCAGGCACCTGTAATTCAACTGGATCCACTATGCTCCACCTAACTCATATATATGTCAGGCACTTGTAATTCAACTGGATCCACTGTGCTCCACCTAACTCATATATATGTCAGGCACTTGAAATTCAACTGGATCCACTGTGCTCCACCTAATTCATATATATGTCAGGCACTTGTAATTCAACTGGATCCACTGTGCTCCACCTAACTCATATATATGTCAGGCACTTGTAATTCAACTGGATCCACTGTGCTCCACCTAACTCATATATATGTCAGGCACTTGTAATTCAACTGGAACCACTGTGCTCCACCTAACTCATATATATGTCAGGCACCTGTAATTCAACTGGATCCACTATGCTCCACCTAACTCATTTATGTGTCAGGCACTTGAAATTCAACTGGATCCACTGTGCTCCACCTAATTCATATATATGTCAGGCACTTGTAATTCAACTGGATCCACTGTGTTCCACCTAACTCATATATATGTCTGGCACTTGTAATTCAACTGGATCCACTGTGCTACACCTAACTCATAAATATGTCAGGCACTTGTCATTCAACTGGATCCACTGTGCTCCACCTAATTCATATATATGTCAAGCACTTGTAATTCAACTGGATCCACTGTGCTCCACCTAACTCATATATATGTCAGGCACTTGTAATTCAACTGGATCCACTGTACTCCAACTAATTCATATATATGTCAGGCACTTGTAATTCAACTGGATCCACTGTGCTCCAACTAACTCATATATATGTCAAGCACTTGTAATTCAACTGGATTCACTGTGCTCCACCTAACTCATATATATGCCAGGCACTTGTATTGGTAACATAGAGGTAGGAAATAAAGCATATTGTATAATTAGAATGGGATATTATTAAATTGTGCTTTTGTGGTTTCTATTGTTCAGAAAGCTGTGCATGTGAATGTAAAAATTTCATGTTTTACTTTGTAACAGAAAATGACTGAAATTATACTGAAATTTTACTTTGTTAGATAAAGGAGTATTTCCACTTTAGTCTGTTCTAGTCTTGTACAGTCAATTCTGGTCTAGTCTGGTACAGTGTAGTCTAGTCAAGCTAGACTAGGCTAGGCTATAGGATATGCTAGTCTAGTAACATCTGGTTCTAGTGTAGTCGGTCTGGTTTAGTCTGATGCGGTCTGGACTAGTCTAGACAGTTAATCTAGTGTAGTCTAGTCTGGTACAGTATAGTCTAGTCAAGCTAGACTAGGCTAGGCCATAGGCTAGGCTCGTCTAGTAACATCTGGTTCTAGTGTAGTCAGTCTGATGTGGTCTGGTCTAGTCTAGACAGTTAATCTAATGTAGTCTAGTCTTGTCAGTCTGGTCTAGGAAGGCAAGGCAAGGCGATAGAATATGTTACTGTTTGTCAAAGAAATATATAGTCCTTTTAAAAGCCTCATTTAATTTTACCACAAACAGAAATTGATTTGATACTATAGTTAAATCAATCCTTGAAGACAAAAGCCTAGGTGTGGTTTGAACTATATAAAAACAAAATGTGCTGTTGTCATGATCATAGAGCTACGGTCTCTAAGTAAGTGGTCTGGGGCTTGGGAGTGGCTCAACTTACTTGCTTATCCAAACCCTGTTTAATGAGGATTTATAAGTACATCACTAAACACAGAAAGTAAGTGATCATGAAAATCACCCACAAACTTGTTTAGCACAGAAAAAAATGTTTAGCACAGAATTCTCTCAACTTGTCTAGTATATAACTTGCTGAGCGTCTGTTATTCGTCCGTCTAAATTTCTTTTTAGCCATCTTATTTGTTGCTTTATAAAGATTACAAATTTAACCATCCTAGCTACTGCAAACCATGTTCTGTCTTTGAGAATTTGAAACCAGGAGATGTAAAAGGGAAGATTTACGTTTGCTAGATTGTTGAATTTGTTTGATAACTTTTGTCCTTTGCAATCTCCTTTAACGTTGTAGGAAAGGGAAGCAGTGAAACTTCACAAAGAAGCCTATGATGTACTAAAGACGAAAGATAGTTTGATAAGCCGTGACGTTGGAGATTACCTGTTGAGATTACTGGAGAAACGACACAGGGATTGCAAAGTAAGTGCAGTAGGATTACGTATTTAGATATTGCTGTGATACATGTAATTGTATTATATAGGATTAAACTAAAGGTTAACCCTAGCGATATATGAATGATAAAAACCACTCACTGCATGTCCAAATTACTGGCCTTTCGATTAAAGCCAGCAAGGTACATTATTATTATGTTTCCAATCAGTAGCACCCGCGTGGATACCATGCTGTGATGTTTGACAAGCAGTGCGGAATTACTTTAAATTTTTAAAACAGCTGAGTCATCATAAGTGATGCACTCAGTTGTAGATTTGCCATGAATTTAACTGCAAGATTAAGTAATAATGATTGCTTTTTTGTTTTTTTCTTGATTTATCAGGGGAAAGGAAGTTTCTCTCAGTTGGCAGAGACAAAAGATTCCCCTCAGAGTGGTCATCCATCTAACTGTGAGGTATATCTGCACTCTATATTATATAAATAATGCAATCTTTCAATAAAACTTGAAGGAGTCTGGGTTTTTTTTTTGGTCTTTTCCATTGTACTCAATGCCTAATTCTGTTTGATCCCGGGACATTCTTTCTGATCATTGGATATATCACATCCTCATTAATATTTCAGTTCAAGCTGTTAATCTTATGTCCTTTTGTTACATATTGTGTTCATATTACAGTATATATGCCCCAACATTATTGATTTTGCAAATCTGGTTTGTGGTCTAAGGCTTAATCTAAGGATTGTAACTGGTCAGTTGGTGTCACGTTTTGCTATAAACCATTCCACATACTGTAATAACCATGGAATAATTGCCTATGCCATAGACAATTTGAAACATTAGTGAACATTTGGTTTTATTAGTTTAGTGAAAAAAAAGAAAATGTAAGGAGGGACACAAAAAGGCCTGAGCTTGAAATTATAATCTGTTACTTTATTGTTTTTATCCAAGATTTATAGATATAGTATGTCATGAATTGTTAATTCATGTGTCATGTATGTCACACATACCTTCAGAGGCAAAGGCCACATTGGTGTCTGTATGTTGTCTTACTTGCAATATGATTGTACTTTTATCAGAGTGTTGAGATTTACAAGCACTGATGGCCTAGTTTTTCATATTGAACATGTTTGTATTGTTGCTGTAGTAATATAGTTGCATCTTCTGAACCATCAGAATCATTCAATATTTTCGTTTTCCGTTTTTTTTTGTTTTTATTATTCAAAGTGGTTATTAAATGTATGATGCAAGACATTTTGTTAGCATGGCAACCTCTCTCTCTCATTAAAATATTGCTATATTGATGTAAGGAGAATGTATGATGATCGTTATTCAGAACATGTATAGCGTACTGATAATTCTAACTCATTATATATATCCTTTTTTGCTAACATATTCTTCCGTGAGATAAAAGCCAATGTCCAAAGATTATATTTAGTTGAGTGGTTTCAATGCTTACCAATGGAGTGTTTTAAATTTTTGTCCTGATTTTGTGCTGAACTGATCCGTTTTCTTACTAAAGGACTGCATGAAAAGCTTTGAAGCAAGAAAAGAGCTGAATTCTTTACGTGCCGACGAATCACTCAGTCATGAAGACTCCAGACTGCACCTCTTTAATATTTTGGAGGATCCTAGCTCCTGTGAGGTAACTTTTAATAAAATTGTTATGCTTCGTGAATCCAAAGGGTTCGGAGGTCAAGCATTGGCCCCATTAGTCAACTAATAAATCTGAGGAGATGACCAGATTTTAGCGGGTCCCAAGGGTTCAGAGGCCAAACATTGGCCATGTTAGTCACCATAATAGATCTATGGAAAAGAACAGATTTTAGCTGGTGTTCATTTTTAAGAGGATCCCAAGAATTTCAAGGTAGTCTTTACAAACTATTCCTCTTGTGTCTATTACCAATGAAAATTGCCAATTGACAGCATTTTACCTTTTCTTCAAGTACTGCAGTGCAGTTACAGTAAATGATGTTTACCTTTGAGAGAGAACATTAGAAAATATTAACCCCATGTAAAATGTCACGAGCCAGACATGTGTAATTCTGTGGAACCTTCCCTGGATTCCCTTTCTTCAAAGGTAAAAAAAGCTGTTTGTAATTCCCAATTTGTTTTGAAATTGGACCCATCAATGACTATAATCTGAATCTGGTTTTAATCCATTCATCTTTAGTACAATTTTAATTGATCTCAAACAGCTGTTTACAATGCAGGACTACAAAATATCCATTCTTCAAAAGTTTTTTGACATTTTTTCAGATGTTTTCGTACAAACTTCTTTTACCTTTTAAATATTTAATGTTCTAGAATTGCAATGAAATCTTGCTTCGCCAAGATGCATATCAACACATCCTGGAAAGCAAACCACTGTCAAGTGAACAAAAAGAGCTACTTTTGAGCATTTTTCCAGATGGAGCCCATTGTAATGTAAGTCAATTAAGGTTTCATTTAAGTATTGAAAGTAACAAATTCATTTCAATCACATAGAAACTTCAAGGCTAATGCAGCACTAATAAGTATTCAATTTAATAAATGTCTATCACCAGACTGACTTGGCTACCACCACACGGACATTGCTACCACAACAGACTGACTGAGTTGGCTACCACCAAATTGACATGGCTACCACCAGACTGATTTAGCTATCACCAGACTGACTTCCATTACACTAGAATCACTTGACTACCACCAGACTGACATGGCTACCACCAGACTGATTGAGTTGGCTACCATCAGACTGACTTCAGTTACACTAGAATCACTTGACTACAACCAGACTGACATGGCTACCAACAGACTGACTGAGTTTAATTCTACCAAACTGACATGGCTACCACCAGACTGATTGAGTTGGCTATCACCAGACTGACCTCAGTTACACTATAATGACTTGGCTACCACCAGACTGACATGGCTACCAACAGACTGATTGAGTTGAATTCCACCAAACTGACATGGCTACCACCAGACTGATTGTGTTGGCTTCACCAGACTGACTTCAGTTACACTAAAATGACTTGGTTACCACCAGACTGACATGGCTACCACCAGACAGATTGAGTTGGCTATCACCAGGCTGACTTCAGTTATACTAAAATGACTTGGCTACCACCAGACTGACATGGCTACCAACACACTGATTGAGTTGGCTATCACCAGACTGACTTCACTTACACTTGAATGACTTGGCTACCACCAGACTGACATGGCTACCACCAGACTGATTGAGTTGGCTATCACCAGACTGACTTCAGTTACACTAAAATGACTTGGATTCCACCAGACTGAGACAGATATTTCAGAAGGAGCAGCCGACCAATAGACCAAGCAGGCTGACACTGTCCACAAGGCTAGCTACAATAAACCAGACTAGGCATTTTAAGGTGTTTATTCCTGCTTTCCCACTTTGAAATGTGGACTATTTAAAAGCCTCAATGCAGACCTATATGAGCTAACTACAGATCCAGAAGGAATCATGTCTACTTAAATTCTTCATGTCAAGTTAGTGTTTCTTTGTCTTACCAAAGGGTTGCAGATCTTGAGCTAATAAACAATGGCTCAGAAAGCTGTTTTAACTTGTTGTTGTTTTTTTCTTATTGTGTTTTCTCAATACAGAGGTGTTCTGAAGTTGGCTTACACAGGTTGAAAAAAGGCACAAAGGATGAGGAAGACATCGGCAAAAAGCTGAGAGAGGAATTAGAAAAACATGATTATTGCAAGGTTTGTGATTCCAAATTTTACATTATACAGATTAACACCAACATGATTTCCTTATAGCAGTTTAACTTTAACAAAGACGGAATCGTTACATAGAGCATTTATACCTACATAGAGCCATCGTAAAACTGAATAATTTATTTTTTCTCTTATGATAATTTATAATTAAATATAGTACCTTAATATAAGATCGAAATTATCCAAACAGTTTGACAAGTTTTATGTATCTATTATTTAACCTTTCTATGATTTCGACTATTAAACTTGTCTACTAATCCCCTTACATGTATCTCATTGTGTTCACCATGCTCATCAACCTGTCTGTATTCTGTTTGTGTTTTGTCCCTTCTATTTACGTTACTTGTCATGTAGCCTCTGTAGAAGATCCTGCTCGGATCGAAATGTCAGGCCAACTTACTTTTACACATTCTATTACACTGGCTCTCTAGTGGATAAGCAGTTTGCTAACATTTTTATTTTCTTTTGACTATTAAACTTAAATAGATCTTTAACTATTCTTTATATTCAGGATAAACGGTTAGCAATTTTACTCTCTTTAATTTGCAGAAGTGCAAAGATACATTATTGTGTATGGATACCTATAAAGAAATTACGCAAGAAAGACGTCTTAGTGAAGAAATGAGAGATTTCATAAGCAATGCTCTCAGTAATGTAGAAGACCAGTGGGTGAGTAAGAAAAAATGTACTATCCTAACGAAAAAAATATCTCATTTACCATGCATGTTTGTCCGTTGGGTTGTTTTTTAGTTTACCTTTATTCACCTGAATGTTATATATCATAGCTTTAACACAGACTAGAAACTTTCAAAAGAAGTGACCATTTAGCTACATTGAATACTGCAGTCGACAATTTGAATTCGCGCAGTGCCGTTATTAATGAATAGCTTCAAACCATCAGTTAAATTAAATTCATGCATAATTTATAAATTCATTAAAGACATTTAGTTATTTGTATTCATGCTAATTCTGAATGCATTTACTTTGAATGCTTGACATTTTAATTTGCTGAATGTATGCACACCTCTGGATGCCTCCACACAGAGTTTATTGTATTATTCCGACTATCCATTTATTGATTGCATTGGTACCATTTCGAATATCATCTATTCAGTTGTTTGCATTCATGTTATTCTGACAGCTTTCATTCAGTTGTTTGGAATTATAACAAGCTTAATGTCTTCACACCAGCTAATGCATTTTCTCTGTCCTTTACATAAATAGCTTTCAAGCTTTCCTTTACTTGAAAGCATTCATACCATTCCAAACTCATATATTCCTGTTTTATGTACTTGAAAACATTCATAACACTCTGAATGTATCCATTCATAAAATACTGAATGTGTTCTGGTTATCCTTTGAATGCATTATTTCTGATCAATGAATACATTCAATTGATCTTAAGTGTGGAAGCCACTCTTCAGAAAGAATGTAACAGTATTTAATTGTCTTTACACCTGTGGTTAAATTAAATTAAGTGAAGTTAATGTTTATCATAGAAAGTTATACCATTGATTGACATTTTTGCTTCCTATCTTTCTTTCAGAAATGTGAAGACATATCCAACAATTGTATTACTACATTTTGGGAAGTGAGTGGTTTGGAGGGTGCCGGCGGGCGACTGCCGGACAGCAGTCGATCACGTCTTATTGAGGACCTCAAGAAAGAAATTCCTTGTGAAGTGAGTATAATTAGCTGTCAAACATTTGTGCGTTTACTTTTTGCTTTTTGCAACTGGTACTGAGAAGGACCATCTTTAACTAAATAGTAGGTGTAGGTGTAAGAAGTTGCATCAGGGATACTAATTTCGTGTTTTGAAGGTTATAGCATTGTATAAACGTGAGTATTAAATGAACAACAGAAATTAAAATGATTGGGGACGTAATTTAAACAAACTGGAATAGAGCAACGATTTTTTTTCTTTCTTGCAAGAAAAGAATTGCTTTGAGTATTTCATACTTGGTAGGTTCAGTGAAGTTGTCAACAGCACAGTGGCACATAATGTGCATTCATTGTTTCTTTTCTGTTTAGCTTTGCGAAACTCCGATGTTGGACGATATCAGCAAAGCTCTCAAAGACTGTGCTTCTCTAGAGATAGATCAAAATCAAATTGACATTTTGAAAAAAATCATCATGCAAAATGCTTGTAAGGTATGTTAAACATATGTAAAATATATGTAAATATATGTAAAAAATATGTAAAATATATGTAAAATGTATGTAAAATATATGTAAAATTAATTCTGCTGTTAGTAAATTGATCAGCAGTGTTATAAACCTTCAGAATTGTCTTTAAAAGATGTATGCAGCATTGACCATACAAAAAAGATGAGAATGAATTAATTCTGCAAAAGAAGTGGAAGTACCAATGTGGTAACACTGGTGATCTTTAATTCACAGTATATTTCCATGTTTGCATTAATCATCTACTGCCAGCAAGATAGGGAGTGGTCATCTTAAATTATCGGACAAAATCAAACCTTTTGGGATGAATTGCAGAAGTTGAATCTTAGGAACTATTTTATTTTCAAGTATCAAGACCTTGATGTGTCAAGGTTTCCCTTTCATGATTTTTCAAACAGCAGTTTAAATGTGAATTCTTCCTATTTGCAATTTCCATTGTTCACATCTGTATACATTACTTTAAGATATTCTCATTGAACAAGACATACAGGGCTGTGATATGCTCATGGATCATATTAGTACAAGATGTTTCACATTCTTCCAAGCTGTTCAATTATAATACTATATGAAAGTTACTAATTGATTACTTCACAGGGCTGTGATATGCTTATGGATCAGATTAAAGTCAGAAAGACTTTACAAGAAGGAAAGGTTTTGTCGAGCAATTTACGAAAAATTCTGTGTGAAAGCATCTTGCCAGCCTCAACTCAATGCAAGGTAATTAACATCTTTACTAATTAATTGAGATGTCCTGCTGTATGTCACATGCAACATGATATGTATCCTACATAACATTAATGGATCTCTCTGTACGTGCAATACTTACATATTTATGCCCCAACTGATGTGATTGGGACTAGTATATGTGCAAGCTGCATGTATAGCGATAATCACAAAATCTTGAAAAGTGTTCCATGTACACAGCTAGCTGTGACAGGCATATACATAAAACATATGGAACCCGCACTGCAATGTATGTGGAAGGTGTACAGCTGCACAACACCATGATACATTCCCCACAGGATATATGTGGGAGGTTCAGATGCACATATCAAGAACATGTTCAAATTCAATTCAATTTTCAAATTTATTTCGCGTAAAATGGTACATAAGAAAACATCAGCACACAGTACAGTTGAAAAATAGTAATAATATGAAGGACAAAAACGAAGAAGAAGAAAAAGAACTTCAATTTGACAAATATATTGGCAGATTATAGACAAGAAAAAGACAGGACTGAAGAAAGCTGAAAATATACCACAGATCGAAGAACTGAAGTCGTTTGAGGACGACTTGCTCCGAATGATCGAGGCCATAAAATTCAAAAAGTCAACAACCAGTTTCAGGACACACTCAGAAAAGACGTCAGCAGGATTCAGCAATCCACCAAACTGCTCATCTCGGCCAACAAAACCAGAAACCTATACGAGATAGACATCCAGCTGCACAAAAAACTCAGGCAATAAATATCAAAGAATTACCAGATGACTACCATGGCATCTGTCAACCGAATCAACGCTGAAGCTAAAACCATAGCCGAGAAACTAGAGATGGATGACCGCATGGAATCCATGGGCACCAAGCAAGCCTTCATCACCCTGAAAGACCACAAGAACAACTTCGAGAACAGCCTCCTAGGCAGGCCCATCAACCTGGCAAAGAGACTAGACTCATAAGCAAGGTCATCATAGACAGGATAAACAACTCTGTAAGGACCGCCACAAAGGTCAATCAAATGATGGAGCATGTCATATGTCATAGAATGGTTCAGGATCATACCAAACAAAGAGAAACACACCTTCATCAGCTTTGACATTGTTGAGTTCTATACCCTTCCATAACAAGAAGCCTACTGGAAAAAGCCATAGCTATGGCTTAAGAGCACACCTACATCTCCAACCAAGACATCCAGATCATCATGCACCCCGAGAAGTCACTCCTATTTGATAATGATACACCTTGGATGAAGATAGGACACAACGACCTCTTTGATTTCACCATGGGTAGCTATACGATGGAGCCAAGGTATGCAAGCTCGTAGGACTCTACATCCTAAACACCCTAGCAAAAGAATATGGGAAGGAATGTATACATCTATACAGGAGCTATGGCCTAGCAGTCTCAAAAACACCAGTGCAAGCAAAATAAACTAGATAAGAAAACACCTGACCAACTTATTCAAAGTACTGGGGCTCAACATCACCATCCATTGCAACATAAAGATCACCAACTTCCTGAACGTAACCTTCAACCTCAACACCCGAAAACACTGCCCTTACAGAAAGCCCAATGACCTTCCACTGTTCATCCACAGACAATCCAACAATCCTCCCAGCATCACCAGATCCCTACCAGCCTCAATTAGCAGACGCATCTCCGCCATCTCACATGACGAGGAGATCTTCAAGAAAGCCTCACCATGCTACGAGGAAGCACTCAAATCAAGCAACTATATTGAGGGCATATCATACATCGCCAACCAAGTAACCAAGAACAACCGTAACAGAAGGTGCAACATCATCTGGTTCAACCCCCCTTTCAGCAGCAATGTAGCCACGAACATTGGAGGCATCAAAACTACACAAGATATTCAACAGAAACACTGTGAAAGTTAGTTATAGCTGCATGACCAATATCACCAGCATCGTCAAAAGACACAACAATTACATATCAACCACCCACACAACGAAAGAAAAGGAAGCTTGAAACTGCTGACAAAAGGATACATTCCCCCTAAATGGAAACTGCCAGGCATCTACTAGGCCAAAGTCAAAGACACCTACAACTGCAAGACTTACATAGGTCTAACAGAACCCCCTTTCAAGCTCAGATATGGCAACCACATGCAGTTGTTCAACCACCAAAAACACCAAAACGCAACCAAACTCTCGAAGCACATCTGGCAGCTGAAGCAGAACAACCAGCCATTCACCATCAATTGGTCAATCGCCAGTAGGGCAAAAGCCTACAACAACGAGTCAAAGCGATGCAACATCTGTCTCCCAGCAAAACTCACCATCATCTACGCAGACAAACAAACCCTCCTAAACAAACCCCTGGAACTCATATACAGTAGAAGTACAGCCATTGAAACTAGTTCTACATAAGCAACTCCAGCCCAACCACCAAACACCGACAAAGGAACCACACACAACAGGTAACCCTGCCAAAAGAACACCGACAAAAGAGAGAACGTTGAAGAAGGGGCAACACACCCAACCCAACCACCAAACACTGCCAAAGGGACCACACACGACGGATAATCCTACCAACAGAATGCAGACAAAAGAGAAGACGCAGAACAAAGGGGCAAATACAGCAATAATCCTATAATCCCTGGTAATCCCGACGATTTGTCTATATATTCCAGGAGTATAACTTGGCGCTAACAGTTGTGTGATGATCGCTCAACGTGTGAAACTCCGAGTAACAACTACTAGTGTTCCACTAGTCTCAACTAGTCTCAACCTATAAATATATGATTGCCATGACAATATTTGGACACAAATTTGCTACGCTTGTTGATTGAGTTGTAGCTTTTGTCGGCTCAGCTTCTTAATATGAAGAACTTTTCTTCCATACAGAGATTACACTGGTCGGAGCTGCGCTTATGTGTAATAGAGTGCGTTAGGATTTCCCAAGAAATAGATTGATATATTTTATTTCCTGTTGTTAAGTCCCAGATATGCTTTGAGAGCTCAGTTTCTTGTTGGCACATTCCTTGCAAAAAGATTTGGTGTGGTTGTTGTACATTGCCTTGAAGCTTCTACTAGCCAGACCGATTTGTATGGCTGTCTCTTGACCAGTAACTGACCTTTTTTGCTTTGTAGATTATATCGCTGAAGGGACAGTTATTTCCCTGATCTCCGGGGTTGCTTTTGATATGATCTTGTTATATATATATATATATCCTTTCCTCACAGACTCACCACAGTTAATTGTATTGTTTATCTCCAAACTGTTTGATGTTCTTAGATTATCTTTATTATTGTCACTCCCTAAACTTCTGTGTTCATTTCACTTGTATATACTTTTCACTTCAACGACAGCACTTGGTGAAGAAGGTCTCAGGGGAGCGAAATTTTCAATACATACAGTGTTATAAACAATCAGTATTCCTACTCTGTCAACTACCAGTCCTTGCTACTTTTATTTTTCTCATTTTCAAATTGCAAGATATTTTGTTTGTTTTTTAACTTAGTTTTGTCTTTGTTATGTAGGAATGTCACCAGTGGATGGATTGTATGACCACTCTAAAGAAGTTACAGGATAACTCTGCTCTCAACCAAGTCGATCAAGAACGAATCAAGCACATCTGTGATAAAACAAAAAATTGTCAGGTAGAGAGGGATCATTTGTGACTTTTATAACTGTATAATTAATCCCTTTTTCATGCAGGTTTGCATGTGTCCAAGTGATTTTGTGTATGTACTTTTTGTTTTCTTTTTTCATTATTTTTTTCCTTCTGAAAATACTTATTTTGATCTAATTTTTTTCATTTTTCGTTTGGATGATGTGGGAAGTACATCAAACAATTTTTAAAGGCAGCTACAGTCTCCGATGTTTGTCTTACAAATCATTTCAGAAATAAATCAGTTACATTCAAGCTGAAAGAAGTATAAAAATGACCCTATAACTTTCCCAACTTTCATGTCCTTTAATATTCATGTCAATAGGCAGAGGGATGCCAAGCCACCTATGATGGGGATGTTAATACAGCTGACGAAGAAGCTAAGCTTCTTATCAAAAATATCTGGAAAGCAGGCCTGGAATGTAAAGTACGTTGGAAACCTTTGTTCTTGATTATGCATATTAATTGGTATTTTGTCATCATTTTTGTTTCATCTTTGTGGTAGACCTGTGTACTCATTTTGCAGCCAACTTTTAATTCACTGTAATACAGAGCCATCTTGTTTTGTTTTGATTGATAGGTTTTTGTTTGAGAAGTCTGTAATTAATTTGAAGGAGACTTGAATGTATTATCTAGTGAAGTATTTATCGGTGGGATTATACCTTAAAGTATAGGCAAGTTTTGTAACATCTGTCTACAAAAGTCACAATATCTATGGTATGCTATAATTGAATTGAATATATTTTCAAGTTTACAGATATGAGTATCATATGTAGAGATCTCATTAAAATTTATACATTATATTTAGACCTCTTTTCAATATGATGTGAGAATCATTTTCTCCTGGTCTTATTGTAGGACTGTCATGAGAAGCTTCTCCATTGTACAGATGTGAAAATAGATTCTACGGCAGCTAAGAAACATCAAGAAGCTATGGAGTGCATTAAAGACCACCTCTCAGAAGAACAACGTACGGTAAGACTTGTCGTGTTGTACTTTCGGGGTTAATCTTTTTGAACGAGTACAAATAACTACTTGCTATTCTTGTAATCTTAGTTAGTAACTTGAAGCTACTTTTTTTCCTCTCTTCAGAAATGTTATGTATGTGAAGGTTTTTACGTGCCTCCAGACCCTCTCATTTTGAGACGACCGCTGTTTGATAAAATCGTCATCATTTCTAGTGGTTGCTCTATGGAGCAGGATCAGAAAGAATTTGAACAGGCATCGCAAACTCGTCTGAAAGAGCAAGATTTACTCAATAAGACGTTTCGGTATCCCTTAGTGATGAATAAAAAAAGGGACAGGAAATCGGGTGAAGTGAATAAAACATGGCTGGAGAAAGGATCACAGCAGAAGAAAGGTAAAGGGAGAGGTGGCAGCCAAGGCAAGCAGAACAACAAAGGAAGACAGGCAGACAATGAATCAACAGTCACATCTTCACAGAGACTGCCAAGTGATAGTACACAGAGGGAAGCATTAGGAGAACAGAGCAGTGATGTCACTGACGTGGAACGGCAAACTGGGACAACGAGTCAAGGTGTATCACGTAGGGGTGGAGGAAGAGGTAAATGTGAATGGAGAAATGGTGAAGGGAAAGAGGGGCAAGGGATGAAAAATAAATTTACAACATTTGCTAAGAAGATTGGAAATAAAATAGCATCAGGGGGGAGAGGGACTGGCTTCAAGGGAAAGGGTAAAGACGATAGAAACTTGGAACAAACTGCTCAGGGAGTTGTTAGTGAGGTATCAAATGGCAATGCTTCATCCGGGCAATTAGACGGAAAGGAGAGTGTGGTCAGTAGAGGAGAGGAAGAGCATCATGAAAGGGTTAATTTAGACAGAAAAAGGAAAAGTTTTGATAAATGTTCAGGTATGTTGGGAGAGAAGCAGGCCATTGATGACATTGCTCAAAGCCTGCAACGTTGGTCTAAGGTTCATGAGGTACCATTGTGTATATTGACCAATTATAAATATTCTGACATCAACAATGGTGAAGGTCACAAATCTATCACCCTTATCACCCTTAGCAAAGGCGAGATTGACATCGTCATATTTTCTCGACATTTAGGGATCATCTTGATCGAGGTCAAGGCAATTCATGCAGCGGGTACTAATCTGAAAAAGGGGCTGCGCAAAGCGAAGGAGCAACTCGAAAAGGATGAATGGGTCATGTTTGAAATGAATCGCGATTGGCTGGGTGATAAGAATATTCCTGTCACATTACTCTTGGCTCTTCCATACACCCATTGCTCTAGGTTGAGAAACATAGGACTGTGCCATCTAGATAGCAGCCGTATCATAACAAAATGCGATCTGTTACAAGTCAAGACTGATGTGAGAAAACTTGACAAATTCATAGGTATCCCAAAAACCAATGAATTTTCCATTCAAGATAATGACTATTGCAGGCTTGTAGAAAGGTTTTATGGATTGACACATATGATAGAAGCTCCGTACTTGCTGTCCAAAGGGATTAGGGCAGTTGGGAGCGAAATGTTTTTCAGTTTACTTACTGAGGATCAGAAGACACTTCTCAAGAGTGAAAACATCCCATATCAGGCTCTGGCTGGAGACTATGGCACAGGCAAAAGTCTGATGTTAGTCTTTAAGGCAAGAGAGATTGCGAAGGAAAAAATCCAGAAGAATGAAAGAAACGCTCACAAGAGTGTTTTCATGGTATCTTGTACAGATATTACTGTTGATGGTGAACATATAAATCTTGACCAGCCTGATCTCTCAATGAGACACCTGAAAAAACTAACTGGCAGTGAGAGTAAGGCAGGTCGAAGTTATTTCGATCACATTGAATATTTTATGGCGAAAGATTTTCTTGAGAGTACCCCAAATTTAAAACCAGGAATTGATTTAGCACAAACTTTAGGAGCGGCCATTCAATGTAGAGCATCGGAAATGTCGGAGCTGCATATCTTCTTAGATGAAATACCCTTGAACTTGCTAACCAAATTTAAAGAGTTCCTTGAAGAATTAGTCAAAGATAAAGAAGGTAGCAAACTTGGAAAGTCAATCAAAACTTTTTGGTTTTCTATTGCGACCCATTCATTTAGAGTGGATGTGAAAAACAATCAGGATCCGGACTGGGTCCAGAGTGAATGTCCTGAAAGCTTTAACTTCATGTATCTGAGACAAAATCTGAGAGTACCATTTAATACCAAGAAACTTCACAAACTATTTGAAGAGTCAATGAGTGATGGTCATGTTGATACAGAGATGGGAGACATTCCACCTGGCCCTAGACCGCTTTTGTACCGGGTCCCAAAATGTGTGTGCCGAATAACAAGCTCTGAATCTGTTACTAATCCAAATGTTAACTGTTTGAACTGTGATTGCAGCCAAATTAGAATGACTGAAACATTGAGAAGACTTTTTATCAAGCTGGGCGTCCTAACTGTAAGAGATCAGTTAACAACAAAGGATAAATGGCCTGGTTCCATTGTCATGCTTCTTACTGCTGTCACAGACAGTAAGTGTGAGAAAGAAGCTTCAAAGCTTCTCATAGAAAGTTGTAACAAACTTAACATTTTTGTCGAAGACAAAATTTGCACTACCTCAATTGCTATGAAAACTTTAAGTAAGGAAAAAGACACATGTCAAAAACAGGACCAAGAAAAAGACTTGGCGCGTGTTGATAATCAGAACCTACATGTTCCCCATGTGTTAACAAGATCTCTTAGCACAGGAAGTGATAATGCACTGGATTTTCTAGAGGGGAGTAATATCTCTACCAAACCGAAGGATGAATCTAAAACTACTCAATCCACACCTATCAAACCAAACATTCTTCTGACTAACGAAACAGCCTTTATTGGTTGTGAAGCATGGGTTTTGATATACGTTGACCTTAATGCAATGTTACACAGTTTTAGTAGCAGTAAGTTAGGCTTCACCACGTGTGCTATTTCAAGATGTTTGTCTCAGTATGTACACTTCACCTGGCACGATGAAGAAGCTAAGTCGACGTTTAAGAAACTGATGGAATCAGAAACTTACAAGAGCATTGTCACTGATAGTGAAATTGAACAGGCACTCAATAACAGACCCACCACTCTCGAGATGTTTTTAGAGCAGCATGGCATAGATGAAGAGAAAGTGGAACTACCAGCTGAAATGAGTGAGTGTTAGATCAGTGGTTTACGCCAGTGCCTTCCAATCACAAGGGTCCCTGGTTCGAGTTACTCCAAGATTAATGTATGTCGTCCAGTTACAGAGTTGTTGAAAATTAACAATTCATAATTATGGACGTTAAATATGAATGTAAGGGGCTGACTTCGGTCAGCTAGCGGCTTTGATAAGCCAATGAGGCTTCTTCGCGAGTTCCTGCTTGCAGGAGGATCTTAACTGCATACATACACATACATACATACACCCATACATACATACACACATACACGCATTCATACCCCCATACATACACGCATACAATACCTTTATGGAAAAACCTTGATATGAATAGTGAGGCATATTCTGAACGTTTCCAGCTGAGCTCTTTTCCTTCTTTTTTTCCAGTCACAGCTGTCAATAAGTATTGATGTTAATCAAGTTTCAGATTTGACAATATTACTTTTTTCTTCAATATTTCTTGCATAGCTTTCAAATTTACTGGTAAGCATTATAACCAGTATTCGAACTCTGACCATCTGACTTCATTCACTTTGCAAAGAACTTAATACATCTTTTGCAGCAATCATACTGAAATTTACTTTTTTTTACAATTTTTGCAATTTTGTTTTTTTACATTTTACAAACTTTACAATTTTTTTACAAATTAACTAAATTTACAGTTTTTATCAGAAAAATTGAGTTTAGTGTTGTTTTTGTTGACACCAATGTCAGGTGTGTCACTTTTTTTGTTTTGCCTAATTTTTGTGTACAGTTCATGGTTTACGTATTTACCGATATTATGTACCAGCATCTGAGCTGTGACTGTTTCTACTAGTTAGAGTCCCAGTAGCTGTTTTGACCGACTTCCCACAAATGAAAAACATAACTTGAAGTTACATATCATGTGAGATGTTATACTATGATATTATCCATTTTGATGGCAACATTAAGTAAGCTAAGATTATTTTATGTCATACCTCCTTTTGAAGTGTCACACCTTTTTGCGGGGTAATTGTGTGCCATTTATTTCTGATGCTTCTGAAAAACTGCTAAAAGCAGATGGATGATAAGGTCATACAAGTTGTTCTAGACCATCTGTCTCTGAGTTAAACATCTTGAACGTTAGTATTTTCTCCGGCCATATAGGATATATTTGGATGAAAACAGCAATGATTTCATGTGAAAAGTTCAGGGTTGTTTCATTTTCACCACAGTTTGCACTTGACGAGTTCCAAGTTATATTTCACCAAGGGTATTGCGAAGGGTTGAAGTATTTCATCAAGGATTCGGCGGATGCAGTTTGCATGCCCATGTCCATGTCGCTTTATTTATTTCCTAAACAGTAATTGTGATGTTATCAGATTCCCTGAAGGACGGTGTAAATGGTACATGAGGCACGTGTCAAAGGGATTCAGTTAAAACATACTTTACCTGTGTCAAATGTATACGATAAAGTACTTAAATTCGGGATCAGTGCTGTCTGAAGGGGCGTTTAGTCAAATAACGTTACATCTATCACTAGGATACACTTTATAATGTTAACTTGTAGTACTATCAATGCAGATAGAGCATTGCACATGATTGGCCTTGTTGCCAAAGTTAGCAACAGTAAGGTAAAGCATATTAAGTATGTAACATATATGTTATAATCATGTTATTCTTATGAAATTTTGGGCAATATATCGCTCACCTGTCTTTAAGATGTTAACTACTTTATTTTTCCATGATTAGAAGTTATTTGATACGTGACTGCACTCAACACAAACATCTATTATAAACATTATGTTAAATATAATATGTTCTATCAGAGATAGTTCTGTCGTGTTCAGAATCTTTTTATTTTTTTACTTATCTTGTTTTTTGTTTTTTATTTTTATTTTTTATTTTTAATATTGTTATTATTGTCATCTTTAATGAGGGTAGTCCTGCTCAGTGCAGAAGCACTGCTTTCCAGAGGAGCCCTCAACACATTTTTACTCTTGTATAACGTCAAGGATTGAACAAGTATCTCTGAAGGAGCCAGCAGCTCCTCTGTACATAATTGATAGCAAAATATAAAGAAAGTAATACAACAAAAGAGGGAAAAGTAAAGGAAGAAGTGTAAATAGAGTAAAAACCAAAGAAAACTCGACAAAACAACCTCATGAAAGACAAATGAAAATATAGCTTATCTGTAACTACGTTCCTACAAATTTATCAATATGGCATTTTTAAGTGCAAATCAGTATCAATGCTATATTAAGAGTTGTCATTAATATTTTATGTTTTTATCAATCAGTTAACAATTATACACCTTTTTTTCTTACTTGTTCTATTCATTTGCAGTAAACATGGTTGGAAATTGTATTAATCGATTCTTAAATAAGAAAAAGTGCTTTGTTAACTGTGCTTGTCATTATATACATATAGCACAATACTTCGTAAAACACGAATGTCGTTTATATAATAGTTTGATATATTTACTACCTGTATAGTTCCATTTTCGATATTGATTTACTTAGTAAGAATGTCTTAACAGACTTTAACAAAGTTTTAAAAACATACGATATAAAACAAAGGAGGTAGAAAAAATTTCGTAGTAGATACATCCATACTGGTTTGTATAGAAAAAGAAATCACTACTGACGTTTATATTAAAGCTCATGTATGACTGGTAAACCTATTATTTCCCAGAATACCACGTGGAAACGTGTTTAATATTCCCAATAAACAAAATATTGAACATTGTTGTAGTTAATAAAACGAGATTGGGCAAAAGAGTATAATAATTAATGTTTTTGTTGATTGATTATTCCGGATTTGTAAGATAAACATTACATTTTAACGTTGAAGATGGTATCAAATGTCTTCAGCTTACATATGAAAACATCTCATATTAATTACTTTTTAATATATGTATACGGCAGATATGAATGAGATAAACTATGTAAAGTCTTTTAGTAAAGGTCACATTGAAAATGACACAGAAGTTCACTTTCAGCGGTGGTAATTGCAGTTTCATTCAAACTTAGAAATGAATATAATTCATAACACGTGATCATAGTTATGGTATATCAGCGGCTCTGGTATAAGTCAGTCAAATTAGACTAGTGCATTTATTTTCAGTCCACTAGACAAGTCCATCAAGTCTCTTTCAACATCTGTTACATTTCCATTTAACGTAATACATGAGTAAACAGCTATTACTAAAAATTCTTTCAAACCAAAGTGTCATTTTATAAACATCTATTTTCACTTGTAAATCTTTCTCTGGATTTGCCAGATATTTTTCTAAGTACTATATTATAACCAAGATAAATATGCTAGTTTTGGTCTTTGTGAAACATCTAATGCCAAATTTGTGTCACTAATTATGCAATACTTGTACAGCTTAATAAAATACAGTTCTTGCTTTTTTTATACTATTTTATCTTTTTTAATTTTTCTATTTTTTCCGTTTTTTCTCTCTTTTTTCTTCTTTTTTGGGGGGGAGGGAGGGGGGAGGGGTACTTTGCTCTCTCTTTATCTAATTTTACTGTGTTTTTGATATGGTGTATACTAAACCAAACAAATCCATATTCAGTTGTTATTCATTTACAAACATTTAACCTCATGATATAAGTAAGGTTCCTATACCGTAGTTTTCAGTGCTAATTTTAAACTTTATAATCGTGCTAAATGATTCCAAGCGTTTTAACTGTTAAAAACTTTATCTTTTATGTGTACAAGTAGTCAACTCATATTCTGGTGGACAGATAAACACGGGACTTTGTTATGTTCCTTTACCTCCTGATGCCTATAAATAGATGAGAAAGTTTTGATTCAGTAACATTTACCTGGTAAGATTTGGGCAAGTACATGATTCGTGTCCCTAAAAAATATGTGAGTATAAAATATGTGTTTTTACATATTAAACAGGTCGATGGTGATATCAAGAGAAAGGTGTTGGAACGGATTGGGCATTCATCGTGGAAATAAGCAGGATGTTCAGTTAATAAATATATCGACAATATATACTAACCTACATTTTATTTTATTTTATTTTATGGGCATCTATAGTAATCTCATTAGCTCTGGTTATATATTGAGGGCGACTACTTTTTAATTTCCCTTTCTGTGTGTTAAATTAGAAATAGGGGTTAGAATGAAATAAATATGCTTAATAAATATACTTTTAATTACTTGGATGTTTTTGTTTTTGCTTTCTTCTTATCTTTCGTTTTCAAGTTCCATCAATGAATCATTAGGGAGCTTCCTTGTCTAATACTTAGTTTGAGTCTAAGTATATTTCCACAACAATAATAGAGGAGTAGTGCAGAGTCAAGATAAACAAGGTGGTAGAGGAGGACTGAAAAGGTATTAGCTTGTACGAGCAGTCCCCTTAAAGAAGTTAAACAGTACAGATATACACAGTAAAACAATAGAGGAAAAGAACAAAAAAAAAACAATAAAAGAAGAGTAGTACAAATGTCAAGATAAAACAAGGTGGTGGAGGAGGACTGAAAAAGTATTAGCTTGTACGAACAGTCCCCCTTTAAGAAGTTAAACAGTACAGATAAACACAATACAACAATAGAGGAAAAGAACAAAGAAAAACAATAAAAGAAGAGTAGTACAAATGTCAAGATAAACCAAGGTGGTGGAGGAGGACTGAAAATGTATTAGCTTGTACGAGCAGTCCCCCTTAAACAAGTAAAACAGTACAGATAAACACAATACAACAGTAGAGGGAAAAAACAAAGAAAAAACGATAAAAGAGGAGTAGTACAGAGTCAAGATAAAACAAGGTGGTGGAGGAGGACTGAAAAAGTATTAGCTTGTACGAGCAGTCCCCCTTAAACAAGTTAAACAGTACAGATAAACACAATACAACAATAGAGGAAAAGAACAAAGAAAAAACAATAAAAGAGGAGTAGTACAGAGTCAAGATAAAACAAGGTGGTGGAGGAGGACTGAAAAAGTATTAGCTTGTACGAGCAGTCCCCTTTAAACAAGTTGAGCAGTACAGATAAACACAATACAACAGTAGAGGAAAGAACAAAGAAAAAACAATAAAAGAGGAGTAGTACTTAGTCAAGATAAACCAAGGTGGACTGAAAAAGTGTTAGCTTGTACGAACAGTCTCCCTTAAACATGTTAAACAGTACAGATAAACACAATACAACAATAGAGGAAAAGAACAAAGAAAAAACAATAAAAGAGGAGTAGTACAGAGTCAAGATAAACCAAGGTGGTGGAGGAGGACTGAAAAAGTATTAGCTTGTACGAGCAGTCCCCCTTAAACAAGTTAAACAGTACAGATAAACACAATACAACAATAGAGGAAAAGAACAAAGAAAAAACAATAAAAGAAGAGTAGTACAGAGTCAAGATAAAACAAGGTGGTGGAGGAGGACTGACAAAAGTATTAGCTTGTACGAGCAGTCCCCCTTAAACAAGTAAAACAGTACAGATAAACACAATAGAGGAAAAGAAAAAAGAAAAAACGATAAAAGAGGAGTAGAACAGAGTCAAGATGAAACAAGGTGGTGGAGGAGGACTGAAAATGTATTAGCTTGTACGAGCAGTCCCCCTTAAACAAGTAAAACAGTACAGATAAACACAATACAACAGTAGAGGGAAAAAACAAAGAAAAAACGATAAAAGAGGAGTAGAACAGAGTCAAGATGAAACAAGGTGGTGGAGGAGGACTGAAAATGTATTAGCTTGTACGAGCAGTCCCCTTTAAACAAGTAAAACAGTACAGATAAACACAATACAACAATAGAGGAAAAGAACAAAGAAAAAACAATAAAAGAGGAGTAGTACAGAGTCAAGATAAACCAAGGTGGTGGAGGAGGACTGAAAAAGTATTAGCTTGTACGAGCAGTCCCCCTTAATCAAGTTAAACAGTACAGATAAACACAATACAACAATAGAGGAAAAGAACAAAGAAAAAACAATAAAAGAAGAGTAGTACAGAGTCAAGATAAAACAAGGTAGTGGAGGAGGACTGACAAAAGTATTAGCTTGTACGAGCAGTCCCCCTTAAACAAGTAAAACAGTACAGATAAACACAATACAACAATAGAGGAAAAGAAAAAAGAAAAAACGATAAAAGAGGAGTAGAACAGAGTCAAGATGAAACAAGGTGGTGGAGGAGGACTGAAAATGTATTAGCTTGTACGAGCAGTCCCCCTTAAACAAGTAAAACAGTACAGATAAACACAATACAACAGTAGAGGGAAAAAAAACAAAGAAAAAACGATAAAAGAGGATTAGAACAGAGTCAAGATGAAACAAGGTGGTGGAGGAGGACTGAAAATGTATTAGCTTGTACGAGCAGTCCCCTTTAAACAAGTAAAACAGTACAGATAAACACAATACAACAGTAGAGGAAAGAACAAAGAAAAACAATAAAAGAGGAGTAGTACAGAGTCAAGATGAAACAGAGTGGTGGAGGAGGACTGAAAATGTATTAGCTTGTACGAGCAGTCCCCAGTCCAAGTTGAGCAGTACAGATAAACACAATACAACAGTAGAGGAAAAGAACAAAGAAAAAAACAAAGGTAATTGAAAACGTACTAGCAATAATGATTGCAAAAAACAAATACAATTAACAATTTACAAGCAATATTGATTTAGAAGGTGATCCTTTAACCTATTTTTTATGGAGAAGATACTATTTATAGCTTTTATATTGTTATCTATATAGTGTATTCCAAAGTTTAGCGCCACTGTTATTTAAAAAAGTCGATGAGCAATTTCATTGACATGTTATAACAATGGATTTGTTATAATGTAAAGCAACTATCAAACTTAAGCGATAAGAACCTCCTTCATATACTTGAATATAAAAACAGCCACTTGTAAATTGAAGATATCAGAAATATTAAGAATCCTTTGAGTGAAGAATAAGGATTTGGTTAGTGCACGATAATTAGAATTAGTCAAAATACGAACGACCCTTTTTTGTAAAATATTTAAACGATTCAGGTAAGAAAGTATTTTTTTTACTATATAATATTGCAATAGGATAGTTGCGAATGAAAACGTGAATCATACAAGGATGTAATGATATTAGATGGGACGAAATAGCTGATTTGATACAATATACCAATTAATCTTGAAATTTTATAACAAAGAATATCGATATTGTGTTTCCATGTGCGGTTGGAGTCGATATAAAAGCCAAGAAATTTGGCTTTATTAACTAGGACAATTATATAACAATCAATGAATAACTCAACAGTGCCATGCAAGTTTAAGCTGCAAAGGATGAAAAATCGTGAAATTGGTTAAAGAAATATTTAATGAAAATTTAGTGGTTTTGAACCATAATGAAACCGGTTTTAGCTCAGTATACGTGATCTGTATATGAGGTCTTTATGTTTATAAAGGAAACTAGTGTCGTCTGCAAATAAGGTAAAGGAGAGTACAGATATGCAGTTCCACAAATCATTTACGTAAACAAGAAACTAACAGAAGTCCAAGAATGGAGCCTTGTGGTACACCACAATTGATATTTCAAAAACTGGAAATGTTAAACAAATTAACAACAATGCAAATATACAACTTAGCAACTTTACAAACAGGATATATAAGAACTAAAAAATGGGAACGGACGAAAGTTCCTAGCACTAGGCTCTCGAGTCTGGCCTTCCTTCCGGCTGCGATGTGCGAAGACGTACCTGGGCACCCGATACACATAGAGAACACAGTTACTACTGTAAGTCTTAATTTTTTTACCACATTAAAAACTGAATCGTGCTATAAATCGGTAACATGTGCTATTAGGATTACAGTAAGAACTGAGGATATATGTAATTCCAACAAATCTAGTTGTTTGGGATTTGTTGGAATAAAAAATATCCTCAGTTCTTACTGCAAACCTTATAGCACATGCTATCGATTTATCAGATTTGTCAGCACAATCCAGTATATACTTTGGTACAAAGCTTTAAGATTTACAGATTTGTTACTGTAATCTCTGTGTGAATCGGTTGATCTGGGGATCAATTCGATCGCACAGTGTTGGTTCAATGTAAAGTTCGCCATTGATAAAGAGCTGGCCGTTTCGAAAACTGGGACGCTCACCATCTTAAAGGCTTTATTCATCACCGGTCACAATCGAGCTTTTGTTTTGAAGTCCTCCTGTATTAAATCTTCGGTAATAAAGAAAAAGGTTTCATTCCTGGATCGACGGGCCCGCGGAGAGTGTTTTTTTGCCGTTGTGTACGATACAGAAGTTTGATGATGATGATGATGATGATGATGATGATGATGATGATGATGATGATGATGATGATGATGATGATGATGATGATGATGATGATGATGATGATGATGATGATGATGATGATGATGATGATGATGATGATGATGATGATGATGATGATGATGATGATGATGATGATGATGATGATGATGATGATGATGATGATGATGATGATGATGATGATGATGATGATGATGATGATGATGATGATGATGATGATGATGATGATGATGATGATGATGTGGCGAGGTTGGTATAAGCGCCGTTGTCCAACGTGGTATGCATTTTCAATCGAAACAGTTTCCATGTTAAGGTGATTACGAAGAATGTTCTGAATTTCGGGTTTTCAGCCTACTTCTCAGTATGCCTCCAAACCGTAGGTTGTAGCTCATGCAGTATCTCTCAGCTTTGAGCTGGGCTTCCGAGATAGAATTGAACTTCTCCACACAGAATTTTTTGAGTTCACAATGTCATAAATAAAGCTCGTGAAGTTGGTTCTCGGGTCTCTGGCTTTCTGCGACATACTTAGATTGAACACAGCTTGTTAACAAATTCACACAGTTTATAGCGGTTGTTTCGCGGATCGCCCCTTCCTGATACCCTTGCAGAAGACACACGTAGGGTAAGGAGGGCTCTAAGTATACTCCCATTAGGTTCATTCAATGTAGTCTTTCGTATTACGCAATAATCAGAGTTACAACTGACTTCATAACAAGTAATGCAAGTAAGAACTTCCAATTGCATCACTCTAAAGACGTTCCAACACAGTTCTAGGACCTTTGCCAATTTCACAATACTTGTAGGGCGCCACACTACCGTGTTGAACGTCACAAACTGTGAAACAGATGAGTATCACTAGAAGCGCCATCACACGAATCCACGCGCTCTAATCTTCCTCAAACTGAGATTTTTGAGCTTTGGTAGATGTTTTCTATGCGTTCTTAATCGCAAAGGGATCACTGCGACCATATGCGTAGGAGGTGGGGGGGGGGGGGGGCTGCAGCCCCCTAACAAAAAAATTTTGTGAAAATTCGGGCAATATGCTGAGAATTTTTCGGGCACCAACTGAAAGAAGAATAATTTGCAATGTGTTTTTCAATGGTGGAACTGATATCATTATTATTATTGTAACGACTTCCCAATAATTATAACCAATATGTAGGGGTAATAACACGGCAAATGATTGTATGTTATTGGCATGCGATGTAATAACCGATGCATGCCTATATGATATGCACATTAAAACGTTGAACGAGCGCGGAGCGCGCATGTAATTGTGGTTATATTTTTCGGGCAAGTCGTTACAGCCCCCCCCCCCCCCCCAATCAAATTGGTCTCCTACGCCGATGCCTGCGATTCAGAAGTCGTTGACACAAGCGTGCTTCTGTGTGTGCGTGTATGCGACATCCCTAGTAAAGGCGATACCTCAAATAGTCTTATTTTCTTATGAATGGTTTATTCTTTTTTTGTATTTTGTTGTAAAGCGCAACCGAAAACTTTGTTGGGGCTGCGCTAAATGAAATTCAATAATTAATAATAATAATAATAATAATAATAAATAGTAAAGCTTGCTTCATAGTTTGTATGTAGATCCAAGCTGGTGAGTACAAGAACACGATCAAGATCATTTGAGGTCAACAAAGGTCATAATCTGAAACCATTGTAAGCAGACTCGGTAACTCAAAAATAGTTCAACTAGGTTGAATTTCACACTTGGTATGTTGATTGTTCTCGGTCCCTTGATGAATAAGAAAAAAACCGCTTTGGAATTGATGGAGGTGAAAGATCATTTGAGGCCAACATAGGTCAATAGATCAATATAGAGCAATATAGAGCAAAATCTGACAACCTTGTGAAGTACGGCTGTTACTCCAAGGTTAAGCTGGGATGGACACCACACCCTCGCAAGTAGATCATCAGTGGTTGAGAGAAAAGAGTTCAACGGTCATTTCAGGTCCACATAAAAAGGACGATAACTTCAAAAATATAACCTGGATGAATGTCATAAGTTACATGTTGTTACTACATCAACAGCATTGTTTATGTGAAGATTGGATGACATTCGAGGTCAATCAAACTCCGAAATCTGAAACCTTATGAAGACAATACTGATATATCAGTAAAGCATAAATGTACTATACGTACTTGGTTTGCATATTCACCTTGGTGATTGCACGAAACCTGATGTTCTATGTGGAGATCAAAGTTCACATGAGGTCAAACAGGGTCAAAGTCTGATAAATTTTCACAAAACATTAGTTAACATTAAAGCTTGGATGATGGACCTCATACGTTAATTGGAATGTGTCTAATGTTCCAAATGGTCTTTGAGGTCAACATGGCTAATTTCTTTAAACCAGTACGATTTCACCGAAAGTGAAGTTTTGATGAAATTCACTGCTTGACATGAACGTCAACATTGGTGCTGCAATACCCTTGCCGTTAAATATCGTCATATTGACAAATATGTCAAATGCTCAATAAGTGTGCATTTTCGATTGTATACACTGCCAATAGGGCCTAGTTGATCACAGAGATATATAGCAAAGAACCAACCCAGGCCCGTAGCGATGTCGGATGACGGGGGGGGGGGGGGGGGGCTGGCATGCAGTTCCCACGCGCAGACTATTGTGCCCCTCCCCTATCTGTACTTTGTCAGTCACCATAGTGTGTACAGTAGCTTCAAGCTCCGGATGTAACATGTGATGCCCCTCCACCTTGCAATCTCAGATTACGGCCTTCTCAAAACTTATATGGACGAGCAGATCCTTTACTGCCCTTAAAATTAGCTTGCTTCTAAAGAGCAACTTGCTCGGGCTAATTAGAGAATGTTATCTCCCGCTTTTTTTTAATTATTTTGTTTTAATTCCTTTGGGGTTTTTCAATGTATCCACAACGAATCTTTCATTTGGTTAAAATGACGTTGGCATCCGAGGTAACAAAATATATAATGAAGTTAGCTAGTAGTTTCCTGCAAAATAACGTCAATGCCGTGTAAATCTAGCTTTGTGATATAGATTCAGTATACACTCTGTGAGCCTATATACAGATGCCCATGTCTGACGTTCAAAGTACAAACAATCGTTTACAGTTGAGAACTAAAGTCAATTTGCTAGCTGATAATTCAAATAAATCGACGATAGTAACTGCTGAAGTGGGTTTTATTGATATGATAGTGGACTTCGGCATTGAACATTGACCAGCTTCATAAGTAGTGATCCATCCGTGCTTCTGTGTTTCGTTTTACTCTTGTCATCTGATCATTACTTCGTAAACGTACCTATACATGCAGTCACTTCCAAATAGAGGTTTTTCAACTGTGTCGGAAATTGGACTAATTTCGAGATCCTCGCCTGGAATATCAACCATGTAACATTGTTGTTTCGAGGTAAGCTGTCCTTCCAGTATAACATATGCAGTCCGAGTAGGCATACGTTGCACTATTTGGATGTAATGTAACATTTTTTTTATCGTCAATTGTTTTGCTGTGTTACTGTGTAAATATGCCGCCATATTGTACTGTTAAGATATAATGCCACGTTCGGTTATTAAATTGATGATATTCAGATTATGTAAAATCAAAACGAACACTTAAGTTTTGAATCATTTTTGTTTTCAATATTTGCACACTTGATTGAACCGTGTCACTATGGTTACGACTCTCTTTAATTTGGTTGAGTACTTCAGAGTGGCTTAATAGTGTTTCACGAAATTGAATCAGAGCGGACTAATACTTAATAACCACGTTCCGAATTAATAACCGTTTTGAAGAGAAATAATCGCCAAAATTACACGGAAATATGATGTCACTGTCTATAAACAGATACCTTTAGTCCATATGCTATAGGGAGTTGTTAGGGTAACAACTCCCTGATTGCTACACTCGACCATGCATAACTAGGGAGTGACGGATGGGAACTCCCCCAATCGCTCGCCTGATACGTATATCCATGTAGACGATGTGTTATAATGACACAAATTGCAACTGCTGTTGAAATGTTTCTATGGGATGTCAAAATGTTTGAAGTTTACTTAAAATCAAAAAGAACAGTAAAGTTTGAGTGTGTCGCTTTTCCATGCACTTGATGTGCGGAGGTTAGATTTGCTACTTGCAAGTCCTTCTATCTTTGTGTTACATACTTCAGAGCAGGAGCGGGGATAGGGGTATTGGTCAATGGGGCGAGAATGGTCTGTAGGGGCGCTTCCGACACTATCTCAGCGGAGCGCCACCAGGTTGGCGCGGAGCGGACCGGAATTTTTGAGAAAAGATACTCCCTATAGATCGCCGGATATGACCCTTTCCGGACCTTGCTAATTTGCAGATAAACGTAGTATAAATACTGTGTCATCGCCCAAAAAAATGTGACAAATGTCAATAGGTACATGAGAGCGCAATAACAAAGTCAATAATCGCGATTAAGTAAAAAGTGGTAAAAAGCTGGAAAGGGCGCCAGCAGTCCATTTGAGTCCGTCAGGGGGTCATCCGCCCCCCCCCCCCCTGACTGTATGGACGCTCCGCCACTGCTTCAGAGTGGTTTGAAAGTGATGGAATTGATAATTAGTGACTAAGGATTAACAACTTTCCAAATTATGAACCGGAATGGATGGAAGTGTCTGTTAATGAGTGTTAATTGTACAATGTATAACGGAAAAGATGATGTCACCGCTTATAACGTTCTCACCAAACCGATACACGGGTGCTCTGCTAAACGTTTTTTGAGATAGGCATTGTATTTACACTAGCCTTACATCTAGTATAGGCTATATTAAATTACTCGCACAAAGGAATTGTACACACCTGAATAAACAATCGAAATTTATGTAGTTCCGCCTTTTATGAAACACTATATATGACCTTGTCATTCTATATACTTTTGTATTCAGATACTAAAGTGACACCATCATTATAACATAACATAACACCCTATATGAACGTACTCTTATATAGTGCATGTTAAATTGAGTGTGGAGAATTACATTTAGCATAATTACAACACACGCCTTATGAACAAAACCTCTTTCTTTTAAGTATACGGTCACTCAAGATTGAATCTACATGGCCAGAAACAGACAGAGAATATTTCCCCGATCACTCTTAAAAGCATTGAAGACTCGCCCCAAACAGCGTGCCGCCCTCTGAAAAAAAGTTAACTTTCCGTTGCTTGCAAGTGAAGTTTTTTCTCTTGTCGCTACAAAATGCAGACAGTAATGAAACGTGATACCTTGTTATCTTTCACCTGGACCTGAGATGTCCATCGCTGCTATGTTCACTGTGTTGTGGGTATTGACCGTAGCTGCATGTATTGACTGTACACTAGTGTCTAATTACCGAAGGTAGCAAGCTGTGTGTGTATTTTCTGGGATCGATGGTGGTGAATAAAACTTCTGTTACACCTCATTCGAAACTAGGTCAGATTACCGACTTCAGACGTTTCTTTGTGCACGAGTCTTAACTCTCTTTAAAAACGGTTCCCGTACTTACTAATGGTGCAATTACATGATAACATGTTCTTAGAGTATAGATAGCCTACATGGACGACACACCGGATACCACAGGTGCACGTTCTTTGATACAGCCCCCTCCCCACCCCTCCCCCTCCGCTCTCCCGTGTCGCTTTTCATAAAAAAGAGTGTTAATTGAAAGTTTGCCATGCATTTTTCGTACAAATGTCCAAAAACTCTGACGTCGCAAAGTACTACTGAAGACTTTGGGTGAAGGATTATTATCATACTACAAGTTAGGGCCAATCCTGATGCCTTTTATCTTGTTGTTTTGTTAAAATGGGGTTTTAATAATCTCATATAACCTTAGCTGACCGTTCCGATTCGCGATTTGATACCTCCAAACCAACGGAAGGTGATGTAGCTTTCTCCATGTCCTTAACATACTGATCACGATGATGGGCATAATTCAGGCAGGAAGTATTTGGCATAACACCCCACAGTGAGGACGGAAACTGATCATTTGTAATTTGACAATTTGTACCAGTGTATGGGTAGGTCATTGTTTCAACTCGGTACAAAATGCTGGGATCCTTTCCGAAGAAGTATTCATAAGCATTCATTAGTAGATCAAGTCATTCTTCGCAAAACTTTCAAGATTTTCATGGAAGGGAAGTGTTTTCGTAACATATATATATAAACCAAAACAAGCAAGAAAATGTGTCATCGAAAGTAGAAACCAAACTGTGGCCATGGTGAATGGTTCGTCATCATTCTTGTGACGATTACAAGGCAAAGAGGAAAAGCAGAGAGGAATTAGACGACCTTGTCAAAAACATCTCAAATGTTTTTTTGTTTAAAGTAAATGAACTGTTGTGTTTCTTCTTCTTGTTTCCCTAACTTACAGGATCGAATAATAATTATACAAAGCTACGAATAAGCTCCTTACCATGAACCAATCACACAGCTCATACACTGTATACACAAATATGGACGGTCGACCCAACATGTAAGCACAACCTCATAGCCCTATTTGCGCCACGGTCAGTTGAGGTCCCTCCCACTCCCAAATGGTAAAACCTCCCACTGTGAGCCTCGTCCGTTATCACATTATACACAGTATACGTTGTCATACAGTTTGTGATAGGCATATAATTGGTATATACCTTGACCACCTTGTAACTGACCTTAAGTAAACTTGACCCGACGTATTTGACTACGTGAACTGTAATTAACTTGTAATTATCGTTCTTGATGACGTAGAACCGTTTAAAGGTACGAACACAGTGATAAGATGGCAGTATTCGAGTAAACGGAAATAGGTATAGGATACTGTGTTAAAATTAAAATTAAAATAGTAAATAAAGTGACTTTCTTTAAATGGATACGACGGCAGCGGAAGTTGTTTGTTTAACAGAAATGCTGGATATGTTCTTCTTCTTTAGACCAAAATCACATAACTAATAGCATTTTGTGTGGAGAAAATACTAATTTTGGATAATATTTTGTGGCAAATAGCAGAGGGAATGACGTCACCACGGCGATTTAGCTGAAAATGAATTTTGTTTTTCTTTATGTTATTCAAACCTTAAATTATCCACATAGGAAAATGATATTGTTGCAACACAGTTGTATTTTGATTGAATTATAAATACATTGACAGCTATGTAAAGCAAGCATTCCAATCGTGACACATTTCATGGATCTGCCACGATGAGGTCATGCATAATTACCACCTAAATCTTATGATCTACTAACTTGTTAATACTATAGGTAAGATTTGACCAACCAAATCTTCAGTTAGGAACAATATATTGAGATGGACCATCCCTTTAATGCTTATCTGCGTATGCAGACGGTTGCGATACTGTTACAGTTACATTAATTTTGTCTCGTTGGTTATTCAGTTTATCTAAACATTGCACAAGATCAGCTTCTCGTGTGTAAACGAAACCTTTAAGTTTCGTCATGCATGTTTCCTGAGACGCAAAAACATGATAATATTACGGGATTTCCTGATTTTGTTATCCTGGTTCAAGTTGCACCTTACGTCATGCTATACAAGCCGAGTATTCAATTAAAAATCTTGGCAGAATGTGAGGCGATGTGATTATAGAATATCAGCCTGTTTGTTACACGTGGAGCTTCTTTAATGAACAGTTCTTAAAAGAGTTTAAAGAGCTGTTTCCGATGCATGAAATCCATCCTCAACTTCCCCTTGACTATGTTGAATCTACGACCAAGGTTTTATAAGGAATATACGTACGAGGTATACATAGAGAGAGGTTACCAAGAAAAGACACTAAAGTCGGTAATGTTTGTCTGTGGATATCGAATGCAGGTATAACCAGCCAGTATTAAAGGTTACCTCTAAAGGATACTCCTATATGCAATGTAATGAAAAAATAGTCGGCCCTAACCCATGAAAACGAAGAAGAAATTTCTTAAAATCATAATCATTCTCAGACGTCACTATCACAGTCGAAGTAGTTTTCCTACTTTTTCTTCCTGATTGGAACAAACTTTCGGATGACCTGAAATCGGTTTATACCTAAATCAAAGGTCAAAGATTGTTGCATTCATACCGAATGTGGTATGTGAAATATTTTATGCAGTTTTGTATTACAAAGTATGCAAAAGTCGAAAATTAAAAATATCATTGAATATTTGAGATAATAAAAATCATCCATTGGATCTCTCGTTGTTTGTAACATTTGCTGAGCATGTGCATAGTTCCATATCACAATAATTAAGACGGTATATTGCAATATAACGGCATAGTTATAGGGATATTGTAAATCTGAAAGAAATAACAATTGTAATTAATCCCTTGCGTGCAGAGATGCAAGAACGTTTTACGATATAAAATCTTGATAAACGACTGAACTTGATAGTTCTCCTCTTAGCCTATGATATTAAATCACGGAGATACACGGCCTGTATGATCATATCTGTTACACGATGTAATATCATGGAGAAAGAACGCTCGGAGAGAGAATGAGACATTTCCTGCCAATTTATCAGTCTAATCAGGACATACCAAGACAAATCTTATCTCCTCCTAGTTCCAGATCAATGTCGACATTTTTTGTAAACATTGGGTAACAACCTGGGTTTGGAGTCGCTTCATTTTATCTGTATATACAGTTGGCAATAAATATCAAGATTGGGCGAGTACTTCTATTCGTTCAATTTTGTGTGTAGTAAAGTCCATATTTACATATGAAGGTGGTTGTATCACAAAGTGCATGGTTGTGTGCCTCAAATAGACAGCAGTTATGTATATAGGCCTACATAATATAACTGTATGGTATGTGTGTTATATATAGTATAACAGACCAGCATATTTGATCAACAGACTGGAATTCTCTTACTCTGTGTTCCTTGTTCGGTGTATTGTATTACCTAGTATAAAAAACACCATCTTTAGCCTACTTGTAGATTATAGCTTACATTACACTCTAATACGTCCTAACGGAAAAGTCACTCAACAAATAACAGAACGAGAACAACTCAGTCAAGATATTTTATTTAGCGGATTAATTCGACTGGAAAGTAAGTCATTTTTAGTATATTTTTATCTCTGTGAATATTGAGATGAATTTACATGTTTCGTTTCCTGTACATCGATTGTAGGCCTATATATTGATATAAGTAATACGTAGGCTATAGTCATTTGTATATGGCAAGGTCTAACACATGACCTGTGTCAAAGATGAGTGCGCAATTAGAACAAAAGGAGGTTTGAACCAACGGCCATTTCTTACAGCACTTTTTGGGTGGCGGGGAGGGGGTGGGGTGATTGTATTTCTGCAACTGTATAAAAGAAACTCTCAATTCGTTCGGAAATAGGTCGTAATTATTTCAAGTCAAAATTTGGAAATTGTTTCACATTTTACATCATTATGTCGAGTTAATTATTACTTGGTCGAGGATACAGAGAACTCCCTTTTGGGTCATGAAAACACCCCTCTCCCTTGCTATATGATATATGGGTCTTCTTATCCAAGACAAGCCTGGAGATGGGTATAGGGGAAGGTAGGGATTATCAGATATAGGCCTGTAATAGTAGCATGCGTGCTCAGTTTATAAAATGCGTCGCTCACTTATACTTTGATCGTAAAACAAAACATAGCTAGCCTAACACTTAACGACAATTTTACATTTAAAGCGCACTTCCAATAATAAAGTTAACGTTAATCTAATAAGATATCATAATGTAATATTCACTTTAAGCTTATTAAATGATGTTTCTTGTTAACTCTCAAAGCTCCTTTAATTTTAGATTGAAATAGTTGCTGGTATATGACGGTATCGTATATTCATGCACGACGGGTGATATATTGGAATTTGTCTCGATGTAGTAATTCTCTCTCTATACATGTATAAACTTATTAGTATTCGTGTGTGCAGTAAAGCTGTGTTGTCGAACGTACACAAGGTCACGGGGATCCAATTAAGGGAAACAAACTTGATGAGCCTTTACACTTGCAAGTTAATTAACACACGTACATAAATAAATATATATATAATATATATATATATATATATATATATATATATATATATATATACAGAAGTCCTAATGATAAATATTTGCGGTTATCTGATAATGTAAACATATAAGGAGCAATTGAATATACAATCAAATTACATTGCCCGCTGATCTCATTATTTAAATTGTCTTAATTTAATTTTTGGTGTGAATAACAATTTAGAACTTGTCAAACTTGAAATGAAGCTGGATTGAGATAGTCCAATAACTTGAACGTTTAGCCTGAAATGTATTGCAGGTTAAATCAAGTGAGAATTTTGTGTGAAGGTAATTCACATGAACCTGGTCTATAACCAATAGCCAAAGAGAGACCAAATACAAACCCGAATCACATGACACAGTTGTGTATAAAAGGACGATTTTAGAAATTTATCAGCACATTAATATGTTTAATAATGTATCAGCAAGTTCAATATAAAAGGACATTTCTTTCTGAAATATAGCTATACTTTTTTTTCATTTAAATTTGCATATTCGACATTCAAAAAGCAGCGCTTGATACATAGAATACATTAATAGATTTAGAAATCAGAACAAACTAGTTCCATAAGATGATTTGTCTAGCCTACCATTCATACCGAATAAGCCTATACCGAACTGATGGTATACATTATATAATTAAAGTATTTTTTTCAGGCAGCACTTGGTATACTTTATTCCACACAACGTGAGGTAGTCACGTCACTATACAAAATATTTAAATTAAGCTTCTACAAAGTCCTACGACTTGCCAAAATGCTGTACCAATATGACTCCTTTAAGTTCTTTCGTCGACCTCTTGCTTGTCGTGAATCACCTAAATTTAATTCACTTTGGTGAGTCAATCCTCAAATCCAATATTAAATTTGCAAATAAAGATTTGTGTCTGCAGCAATTTCGTGATTTTTTCCCCCTAAGTTCGAAAGGGATCCATTAAATCTCACGACCAAGGTGTTTGAGAGTGTTCTCCTAGATCGTATTTCTGGATTCGACGGACAAGTGCAAAGTGTTTAATGTAATAAAGTGGGCTACTGGTATAAGCCGCACTGTAAGACATTTTTGTTTGACGAGGCTCATGTCGTTCCTTCAATCTCCTTCTAAAACGAGATGACACGACCGATGTCACATATCCGTCTGCTCTACGGTGAAAGCCAAACAAAAAGAAGAACTTATCAATTGTTCGCACATTAAATGGAAAAAAAACCAACAGATCCAGAAGCTTTCCCCCATTCGAGCTAACCTTTCCACATTTGGGGAGACTTAACAGTTTGACGAAGTTTGGACAGGTGAAATTACTTCTAGTTTTCGTTTTCACAATTCGAGATCATGGGAATGTATAACAGGCTTCGACAGGTGAAAACAAAGAGAGGTTGAAGGGGGGGGGGGGTGGCTTTGTTCTGCAATTCCGTGTATAGCGTACATGTTATTCACAGTGACAGAAAAAAAAATCCTCTAAAATAACTTCCAGTGAATCATCTGGAATAGTCGGTAACATAGATTAACTTATAATAAACGAGGGATGTTTTTGTTTGTTATTATAAATTGATAATTAACTAGGCTATGACCAGACTCTGAACCAAACTAGGTATACGTTTGGCGAAATGGGTGCAACGAACAAGTGATGCGGGACACACATTAATGCTGTGAGTTGCATTTATAGCTGTGATATTTGGTATATGTTACACCGTAATCAGAAAGCAATGTTTGGAAATTAAACCCTCCATCCCCACCCCATCCCCAACCCCTCTCTTCGCCTCCTCCACATTCTGTCCACTGTATTCTGTTCTCCACATCTCAATACAGCGAACGTACATCACTGTAACACCACCCTTTTAATCCATTACCCCGAGTGCAATGCCGCTTGTATTACTCCGTACTATATATCGCTGCTGCGGTATACAAATGCAATCATTCTTATGGGGTTGTTTGTACTGTAATGCGGTATAATGAACCAGATAGATCAAAATTCAATTTTCATGTGATATTGAAACGCATTAGACTTAAGAAACATGATTGTCGTTATATTCCTACCGGTGTATCCCGCAGACGTATTACATTAACAGCCAGTCACTCAATACACCGTTTGACGATAATGGAAAATACGTCATCATGTTGTGCAGCAAATCGAGGCCTTAATGAAACACAGACCTGGTTATGGTGACAAAAATCGATAGATACAAAACCAGAGAAGACAGTAAAGAATTTCTTTCCTGAATTATTCGCATTTATCACTGAGCAACAGTATCGGCTGATGTTTGGAATAGCATATGCATATGATGAAATATATAGGTTGTATAGATATACAAGGGAAATTTAATGAAATACATGGCTAGCAGTAGTCGAGTCTGCTATGCGAATTTCAAGTAACATATATGTTACTTTCTTTTTCTGTATAGTTGCCGCTGTTCTCTTAGTATTGTTCACTCCCTCTGCCACTACCCGCACCAGACGCTACGTACATTACATGTGGAACATACTTCCGGCGTGGACTTGTTTCATATTCACTTTCAATATTGAAGTAAAGTATATTATTGTACACACCGATACGTATTTGTAAAATTATACTCATGGACTGACCGTCTAGTCCTATTCAGGGATATCTATGGATTAACCCCGGACACACATCCATAGTATATAAATAGCATTTAAACCATGTTATGTATATTCTCGGTGTCTATGAATTTAATCTTCTCACCAGCCCACCTTCCGCTGGTTGAGACCGCATGTCTGAAGTGAAGGGCAGTCTGTATCAAGAAGAAGTAGAAAGGGGAATACAGAGAGAGGGCAATACTACCAATCCAGAACGCATTGCCAATACTGACAACTTCATAACACATTTTTGAACTATTGCAAATTCTGTACAAAAAAAGTGCAGTTTATATGCCTCCGAAGAATCTGTAGGGGTACGGATGCACCCCCCTCCTCTCCCCTCTCCCCTTTCCCCAACTTTACTGGATACACCGCACCGATGCAGGTCCCACTCGTAAGATCGGGCTGTGGCCATGGGATCATGCATAGTGCTATATGCACGATATCCATGTAAAGGAAAACTGTCTAGAAAATATATTACGTTATTGATTCAATCAGCAAGTATTCCTTCCAGCCCCAGCAACACCCCTCCCCACCCCCGCTCGCCCACCCTTTCTAAGAACATCACTTTTATCAACTTCATCAGCTTATTTTGGGATATAAAGAACGCGAACAGGATCGAAACTGAAGCTCATCTCGTCACATGAAGATATAACCTAATCTGCAAACTAGACGATTTAATGAGTGGATTCAAGTCAGAACGTCCCGTCCTTTACTTAGTTTAATTGGATATCCAGGAAGTACTTCTCGAGTTACTATAATCAGCTATGAATGACTGTGGTTTCCTGAGGTGTGGCATTAACATACTATTTTGGCACCTTATTATTCATTGCTATAACGAGGCATAATATCATGAAGAAATGTTCATAGTGAGAGTATTTGAACGTGCTGCAGTATTGCGCGTGAGCCAGTAGTTACGAACATTCCCTCGTCATTATTGCAACTTAGTTTGCAATGATGAAACCAATGCACTTTTTCCAGGCGTTGCTCATGGCACTTATATTCGTATTAATAAACATACGGAAATATTCACAGGCAATACGAACCTATACCGGTCTACAATATAAGTTGTTCAAAATATCACTTCACTCCCACGTTGTTAGTTTTATTCCCCATTCCAAGAAAAACACCCAATTTACGGATAATAATCACAATAACTGAAGTTCAGAAAAAAAAATCATATATTTTATAAAGAAAATCCACGTTGTACCGCATATCAACGTTATATATTTATGTACTGTAAACTAGGATATATTGTAGGATTCTGTCTGCCAGTGGGGGTGGGGGTGGGGGAGTGATGGGGTAAGTCCCCTCCTGACATTTTCCTGGGTGGCTTAAGACTCCGGCCCCTCGAAGTATATTTGACGTGTTTTCATCCCTACCCCGGTCCTTATTCATTTCTCATCTGTTACATGTTTTACATAGCCTATATAGAGGTCAACACTACTTATACCAAGGAACTGGCCTGCAATGAACTAAATTATGATTTGAAAACAAAGGAGCAGGTTTAACTTTGCGATTCAATTCTTTGCCGACAAAGCAGGGCATCCAATCTCCATTGTGTTAACTAATATTATAGGTAGCTTACTCATTGGTTTATTGATCAGATCGATCAGAAACCTATTGTTACCTTTGTATTGTTCTTGTTATGTTCATGACGTAATGATTGAATATTCATTGTATGGCCTAAATTTACATTTACGTGGAACCTCTTTTTTACAATTCATTTCGGGGGGTGCGGTGTGGGTGGGGGGAGGGTGAGGAGGACACAAAACATCGTGATGATGATACCGTTAAAGATAATGTATACGTTGCATGGACAGAGACGCAACATCTATACAGCTGGTTATTAAGTCGCTTCCTCCCGACAACCCCATGCAAATACCCGTCCCCTCCCACCAGTGGGATCCTATCGTGCCGGGTTTTTGTCGCCGCGAATATAGGATAACGAATAAATCGTTCAGTTTTGTCTTAATAAGATTCGAGTTGCCGAGTTAATCAGTATCTCTCTTCATCCCCTTGACAGCCATGCAGTCTCTTAACCTTTTTTTTTTTATTTTTCAAAATTTCAATTAAGTTATATATATATGAAGACAGCACATAATCTACTCCTAGACACGGTTGAATGGTAATTAGTAAAGGGTTCTATAGGCCTACTGATTTAATCATTGTTGAACAAAAAACAAGACAATATAAAGTGAAGTTAAACCACTGGACTTCATATCTCTTGACAAGCTTATGTATAGCCGCCATGTCATTTCAGTGTATATATGTTGTCAGTTTAAATGAAGTCTGCAAGTCAAAGGACGAAAAGCTCAATTATATTTCTGATTACTTCGGCTGTACCATCTATCGCTTTACAGCTTGACTCAGTCGTACTCGGTGAGTCCAATTATGTCAACCAAATAAAGCGAACTTCCAAGGCTTTGTACTTTCAGGAAATGACTACATCTGCCTCAAAGGGAAGCAACTGTCAAAGATCGTTGAGAGAAAATGGATTTGTAAAGCTTCAAAAATGAGGGTTTGATCTGTACACTTGTAATAAAGTGTATAGGATATACCGTACATATCCTATGCATGGAGCAAGTAGGGCCAACTATTATAGAGTATTGGACGTTATACAGTGTAAGAAGTAACGCATACATTGCATGCGTTAATAGTTCGTACTAAATAGATTCCTAAGAGACGTTGGGCATCACACAACACAAACATATTGTTTTAGTGCAATGATCCTCCGTGGACTATATATATATTGTTAATTGTATAACTGAAATCTGCATGGATAATCTTATAAATCGGTGGTTTCAATAATGTGACCTTCGATCCAAATCCAGCCCGAGAAAGTTTTCTACCCGGCCGGTCCATGCTATTGCACTGTATCTGGTATGCGGACACTTGTAATGAGGTGTATAGGATATATACCGTACATATCCTATGCAGGGAGCAAGTACTATTATAGAGTATTATGAGGTTATGCAGTGTAAGAAGTAACGCATACATTGCATGCGTTACTAGTTCATACTAAATATATTCCTAAGAGACGTTGGGCGTCACGCAACACAAACAATGATCCTCCGTGGACTATATATAGTGTTAATTGTATAGCTGAATGCTGTATGGACATTCTTATAAATCGATAGTTTTCAATAATGTGACCCTCGATCCAAATCCAGCCCGAGAAAGTTTAATAATAATAAATAATAAATGAACTTATAAAGCGCTAAAATCTACGAAGTATTCAATAGCGCTGTACAACCCTAATATCCGGACGGTCCATGCTATTGCACTGTATCTGGTATACGGGCCCTTCAAAAGATCATATATGCTTGAGCATCCTGTCCTATATAGTACTCAATCTACGAACAGCGATATGTTGATTCTACGGATGGGAGTACGGACTATCTTTCTCCAACTTTCTCGTATAAAAAAAAACATAAAAAAAACTATAAGGTTTATGTGGAAATCCATCTTATAATTTGCATATAAGTTTGCCAGGCCATGCATAATTTATGCATAATTAATAAGTATACAGACCCACGTGCGTACAACATGGTGTAGTTTATTCTGAATACTTTCGTTGAATCCAGCACTTAAAAGAATCTCAGCCTAGCCCGATAACTTTAATGCGAGGCGTTCCTGTTTTAAATTATCTTGGAAACTACGTCAAATATCATCCACGTAGCGCATATTAAACGTAAAGCTGTGTTTCTCTCTATTGAGTTGTGTGTAGCATCCAGAAAACTCTTTTACAATATGCGTGTGTTAGAAAAACAGCCTGGACCGATGTGTTACCTAAATACTTAAATACGGTATACCGTGTACCTAAATTGACCTTTAAAGCCGCAGATATTCTTATCAAAACATGAAACTTGGATTTTGACGTTTATATAACAAAATAATATCAACATTTGAAACACCTTCACGACTTTTGTTCGACTTTTGTTGAACTATTTAGAACAAGTGTTAGTGCATCAGTCCATCAGGGCACGCACAATTACACGTGAATGGATTCTTAACATATGCAATAAATAGATTTCGAAACAGACATTTGTCCCTTTTCATATCTTTCAAGAAATTAGATTATATATCTACTATAAACTGTAGGTGACCGTATGTAATGTTTCCTATTCAAGTTGTCACCTTTATGTATTCAGTATACACTGATAAGGTTAGAGAGTTGCTATAGCAACTGATTGAATAAGCTAGGCTGTAATTAGGTATATGACAGTCGCTGAAGTTCTCTTGAATACATACATACACTCCCGTATATAAACAACATATGCCTACCGAGATGAAGGAGTACAACAGCACGCTGCGTGCTTGCTGATTAAGAGTACAAACATAATCTCCGCTGATCTGAGTACAAGCATAGTTGGAGTACAATACTCTAAGCGCGAGTACAGTATCACGATATCTTGTATGCCTACTTTATATTATACTACACTACATAAATAAAGGGGCGGACTGGAATAAAAATTGTCACCGCGAATTCTCATCACGCCCACCCCCCCCCCTCCCCGTCCCTTCTCCTCCAATGTATCGAAAAGAGCCACCTCCAGTCGCCAAAAAAAAAATCGTTCAAGGAGAAAATATCGAACAACATTGAAAGTTATTGACAGAATAAAAACTTAAAGGTGTTGAGTCCAACATATGAACCAGGGAACTGTAGAATTGTGCCCACATCGTATGCATTTGAAAATAGGAATATGATTTAAATGAAGTAAAATTAACCGTAAAAAAAAAAAAAAAAAATTAGTTCATTGACCAGGTGACCTTTCAATTATGCTGTATAAATATTATGGTAGTAGCATATGAAGGGGCCCGAGGCCCCCGACATAGTTGGGGACACAGTGAAATTTCCCGGTTTTCCGGTGGGCCTGTGCGCCCCTATAGTTCCTCAATGCCACGAATATACAAGTGCATGGTAACGAGGCTGAATACAAGGACATGTTACTATATGCTGTAATATGAGTACTGAGTATATACGGACTCTCTTCACATTTAGTGTAGTACATGTATACACGTGTTTGAACTTACTTGAGTTGAAGAGCTTGACAGTGGTTTGATTAAGGTTGGGTCACCAATTTCCAACTTTATCAAATTGTGGATTATATATCACACATAATTATATAATACAGCAAATAATCAGATCCTCTTAATTAATTCGTGATTAATCATTAGTTCATACCATTCGCTTCACACAATTTCATCACTCTGACACATTTACACGTTTTAGTATATTAAAGGGATATACCGGTGCAGCAGATGTTACGTAACATGTAGAAGGATGTTCCACACTGCTGTAGTTGAAACATCCACTCATGCTCTTGTCGATATAACTCGAGATATTTTGGTTGGTTGAATGTACTAATCTATTTGTAAGGTACGTATCTATTTTTTACTAGTTAAACCCTACCTTAATCCATGCAGGAAGTAGATCGTCATATAATATCTATCCTGTATAGTTTACCTGTCTGTGAGATTACTTGCAATAACGACTTCAGCCCTGACTGCAAAACAGGTTAGACCAGAGAGTTGTTATGGATTGGAGATCTGTCTTTAAAATCCCTATGTATGTAATCACAACTCCCTGGTTAGACTTATGACTTTCCCTGTTATATGAAATTATGGTAGGTTTACACAATGGGGTGGTTTTCTATATAACATGCAAGAAACTTTATCAACTTCATTTTAATTAATGTTTTTTTCAGTTCAGTTCAGTTTATTTTGTTTTATTGTTTACATTAAACATAACAAATACAGTATGGTAAGAACGAGAAATGTAAAAGTGAAAGTAATTAAACATACAAGCCCCTTGAAAATTTGATCACTCTCGGAACAAGAAAATGAAAGTGAACAAAAACTGAGACAGTAAAACTAATTAACCCAAACCCTTCCCAACCCTCTCGTTTACCCCCCCCCCCCTCCCCCCTCCCACAAGGGAAAAAGTAAACTGGTATACACTTGATATATTAATGCAACAAGATTAATAACTGCCGTTTAGCATCTTTCCAAGCTTGAATTACTTTGAAAGTCGAGCGACAATAAATGTTGCAAACTAGTAGAACAAGCACGAACGGTCATTATAGGTAGTCAATATAGGCCCCAAATTATAGCAAGCTATAATTGCTAGAAGTCTTCAAAAGGTACTTTCTTGTAGGTCTTTACTCTCCAAATTTTCCTCAGATATTTTTTAAGAAACACACAAGATGACTGAATGTCCAAATGAGCAACATTTCATTGAAAGTTGTAATTTAAACAGTTTAAGAATTTTAACCAAAGGTGACCATATTTGAATATCTAGCATATTTGGGGCTAATACAGCATACCTTTAAATTTAGCTTGTGCGAATGCAGGGAACAACCATTTACCCGATTTAAGAGAGTTAAATCTCCATTGAATAAGATACAAAATATACAGTACAATGCTATCCCCTTTAAGTGTCATTAAGGAATTATGCATTAAACCCAGCTGTGATGTATTAAATCTCTCGCTGCAGGTTCAGTTTAAATACGCTCGTTTGAATCTGTCGAGTTTGCTTGACCTACATGTGCAATGAGAGGATTTTACAATTTTAATCTTGTCAGAATATTCAGCTAGTCTCTTCTGCTCGAATAATTGATGGACTAACTGAATTTGTAGGCCTACGTTAAAGAGCGAACACATTGCCGTGGACTAAATTGTCGGTTATAAACTATATACGTATACTCCTATACAGGATTTACTTAGAAATATTGAAAATACAAACTGCTAACTGTTACCGTGGTAACGGTACTAGCTAGGCGTAGTTTCCATATATTTTTTCTGTAATGGTTGCAAAAATAGGATAAAGAAAGTAAAAAGGAAATAATAATATCATGTGATTGGACGTGTTGAGTTTACTCTGTGGCATAGTATAACGTAAGCATGGTGACACTCAATATATGTAACGTATACAATAATCCCACATGTTCGTTGTCATGGAGAAGGCAGTGACGTGTACACGCCCCCCCCCCCCCCGCCTATTCTTTTCTCTCCATCAAAAGAAACCGAGTTTCCCCTGAAAATGTTGAGTGACCTTGCTTGACCCTCTCTACCGCTCCATTCTGAACGGAACAGAGACTTCGTGCCCGCTTAACCATGGAGGTACGTCCATGGCTTAGCAGAGTCTACTCAAACCCAATTCTAATTTACCTTAAACCAGAGGGTTGTCCAACAACAAGTAACATTACAAACAGACCCGACGAACGGTAGTTCCGTGGTTAACGCGAGGGCTCCGAGGTCATAATTGGGGGGGGGGGGGGGTGATATGTGGTGTAAAGGAATTATATATTCTCATTTTTCAAACAAACTTATGAAAAATGAAGATATTCAAGAAGGGTGCCTATAGGTCCCAACCTGGCTGTCGACGCCAATGAGTATACAAGTCACTTTCTAAAAAAAAAAAAAATTACTCAACTTAAATTAAACACATATATATTCATGGAACGCTCTGCCATGGCTAATTCAGCACGCTAAACCGCAATAAACAGCTGCTATATAGGCCTATATTATGACTGTATGCTATTCTAGTTTGGTTCCGTTAGGGGTGTAAGTATACATATACTTTACCGTTCACTAACTTAACAAACATGTTTGTTTACAGTAGGGGCTCTAACAGTCACCTTTGTTTGCCAAGGAAGATCGATCGATCGATCACACCTAAAGTATACCTTCGGATATATGTTCAATGACGTAATCACCCTGGCGTTTAACTATGTTTAACTTTGATGGTGTGCAGTATACGCACTCGTTGAAATCACTATCTCGAAAATGATTGATGTGAGAAATATTTGGGTATGCTTCGATCCGTCCGCACCCATGGTGTTGGGGCAGCTCAGGCTTGTACCCGCCAAAGCTGTTTGTAATCACTTTCAATTTCACTTGGCAAGTAACATATGAGGGGGGGGGGGGTGGTATTATCGTAAACAATATTTCTCACAAAGTAAGACAGAGTTGGTTTATAAGATAAATATAAATAATGTCCTCATTTCCGTTGTCTAGGCCTACGTCATTGACCAACCTAACACTCACTCCGTCACACATACCTGTCGATTTCAATGTGCAATGGTTGCTATGTGAAAAAGCACAACGTCCGCAGTACTTACCTCAATTCAGTCGATCGTGTGCGAAACTATAGGCGTGTACGATATTTGACCCTACAGGAAACCACACCCATGTAGGCCTACTGCAATTCCCTAGTTGATAAGCCTGTTTTTGTTTCATTTCCGTAGCTTTGCTTATGTTTATTTTGTGTTATTTTCTTTAATATATTTTATTTATCTATTAATTTTATTATATTTTAATTGCATAACATACTTTTTACGAATTCATCATGACAATCGGAAACCGAAATTTATTACTATAACTTGGGTCAAGAAATTTACGAATGTTTGACAATTTCTTTCCCGAAAACATCCGTTTTGGCGTGACTTTTGTTCACCCACGCCATGGTCTATCCATGGTACCGTAAGCCTATTGATATTGTTGCTACTAATGATAAACACCACATGACCCCGTGCAATATCGTTACAAAGTTGTAAGCTAAGGTCCGATCGGAATGTTCATGGCTAGGCCTACTAAATCATTTCACACTAATGGCACGTATCGGTCTCTTCAAGGTAGGAATCCATATCAATTAAGCCTATTATATTTGAAATCACTCGATCATGCCATTGTGTGAATTAATTGTACTATTCATAGAAAACAAACAATAACCCACGTTTACGACACTCATTCAATATCATGCACTTTATTAAGGTCTAACCATTGAACCATAGAGAACGGCTGCTTGATTGTATACCATCGCTACTCAGCTCATATGATATGAATGAATAGCAACTAAACCAACGCTATTCAGCAGTTAGTTATATTGCTCACATGTCTGTAAACCTTTTACAAGTGGTTGTCGCAGAGTCAATTATATAGGAACATAAGCCCAGCTTGTACGTAGCAAACTGTACTACTGTCGCACACACACCGCGTACGTGCGTACGTTAAATTTGAACTCTTATATATAGTAATACGATCGGAACTGTGTTAAAGGTAGGAATTCTTTTATTTTCTCGATTTAGACTACTGTGCTTCCCACGGTGATGCAACGCGAATACCATTGGTATAAACGGAAAACTTATCATTTTTATTCGGACTTGGAATCCCATAGGACAAATGACATAGGCCTTCTCGTCCAATTGTATAAAAGACAGCCGATGAACGATATATATGTGACCTTCATATTTATTGTTCTTTAATCCATTCCACGTTTAACTCTTGTTTTTTAATAAAATCCTCTACGGAATACAACTGTGTAATTTTCTACCTGTGGTATTCACTGTTATTTTGATTTTTTTCCCCCTGTGTTCCTTTTTTTTTATACGTGAAAGAGCGATTTCTGAAGGTAAATATTCATGTAGGACTAGTCTATTTTGAGCAAGGAGGTTCACCTCAATTCAAAATTTGAAGTTTATATATCATGTGAGAATATATTCCAGTTGTCAGATAATGTTTATTTTTCTCGGCGTTAGTGCATATAGTGGTTGTCAGAAACCAGGCTCGCCCACGGTGAGAATGACGAAATGGTTATGAAAATACATTAGGGTTCAAAGGTTTTACGGTGTTGACCTGTTATTGTTATCAAATCTTCCTTTGGTTGACAAATTTTAACCATTGATTCTACAAGTGGTATGACGACAAAACTATGCCGTTGGCAGTTTTAGTGGAAGCTTCGCATAAGGAAACTTCTGAGAGTTGTAGGGCCTGTGAAGATTTCGACGCTCAGGCTGGACCTATACTACCCATATGTATATGCTGTCGTGGTTCATTCCGATCTTCGACTATTCGGGTACTTGGTCTCATACCACGTATTAATTCGTGGAAGCGTTTCAGGGAAAACAATAAAAACAATCTCTACTACATTTGAGGAAGGAATTGCTATAGTTACTTGTAACACAACATTGGTATTTGAGTGAAGACTGTCACCTAAATCCCTCCTATATGTCTACGGTATATCCTTCCTGTAGTAAATTCATGATGTGGTTTATCTTTTAACATATCTGCACCGTGACCGGCAGCTTATATAATTTCGTGATATTTATCTCTTTTACAGATTCGCATTTATAAAAGAGCTTATAGCGACTTTTGAGTTTCCAAGATATTCACAGAAGATTTAGTACCGTTCGAAAATGTCTAGTGTCGTAGAACAAAAAGTTAACGGCTTGCCAGCTACCAAACAGGTAAGTTATTATACGTAGTAATATTTGCTCATAGGGAATATAGTTCATATATCGGCATGTTCATTATTGACTTATTTCTTTCTACAGCATCGTTATGAGTTCCATTTGTATTAGCTAGGTATAGCCTACATGTGTTTCTTTGTATGAGTGGCCATCCAGCTAAACCAGCCATGCTACAAACAGGCCCGACAGGAATTCTACGTTAATTGGAGGTGATAGGCTACCGACAATTTAAGTAGGGGCACCAACAAGTTAAGCAGGAGCACAGTAGCTGCCTACTCGCATTTTGTAATGGTGCAGGTTTTGCCTGACAGGGTGGTGACACTTGTGGGGAAAGGGTGTGGGTTGGGTTGGCACAGTAGTCTACACTGGGGAGGGAGGTGTTGCACGCTTTGACTAACGCCCCCACCCCCTCCCCCATGACTATACTCACCTCACAAACCATGTATGTTATTACACTACCATAGGCTAAAGTTCGCCTCAGCTGTTTCCAAACTGTGTTTTTTCACCCACCGAGCAATAAATATCAAAATATCAACAAACTTATAAATAGAAATCTTACAATTTTTACCGTCCCGTTTGGCCGTAACTATTATTAAGGGCCGGTTTGAACTTCAGTTTAATCGCTACATTGATTTACGTAGCCTATTATTAACATAGCTAACCCTTTGGGGTGTACATGGGGCCATTAGCGTCGGGGTTACCAATTTTGACCCCCTGAACTTCTAATCAGATTTAAAGGGGTATACTGTTCGTTCCTTCTATTGTTAACTATTAGCCTATGCTTTTAGAACCAGTGAAACGTATAGTACTCAAGAAATAAATACAAACTATGTATCGGCCTTTATTTATAACACGTCATTCAAGTGAATCATCCTCAAGGCTTGTTGCTATGGTGATAAGGTAAACTTGTGTGTGGTTCGCTTGCTGTTGTAGCTTACGCCTACTTCTGAGAATTAGAGCAAGAATCTGGTATTGGGACAGTCAGTGTAAAAGTCTATACGATATGTACTTTAACATGCGAAAAATGTTGGCTATATTCTACGCGCAAGTCGTTACATCCCCCCCCCCCCCCACCCCAAATAAGATTGGGCTCGTATGCTTATAAGTAATATCCTAACTACCTCAAAACACTTTACCTTCTCGTTCGTAATCTCAACCTACACATTCAGCTCGCGCTTCCACTTAATTTGATTAATAAAACCAGCACCGTTCATGTAGAAACACGTACGTTAATAAATTGTCAGTACACTGAAAAAATAAACTAGTCAATATTGCCACGGACTAACGTTAAATTAGTTTGTAACGTTAGTCAATGCACACGAACTAGCAAAAATCTTCGTTTCATCGCTGCTTCTTAGTCAGTTTACACTGACTAAGGAAAATATAATCGCAGCTTAGTCGGTGGCGACGGACTAAGGTATTTTAACCCATGGACTAAGAACGATACGGACACCCGATTTACGCCATAATCGTAGCTTAGTCGGTGTCGACGGACTAATGCATTTTAACCCAATTCGATTCACTTCAATTTGGAAACCGAGAGGCAACGGCAGCTTGCTGGACTTGGCATAGTTTCATACGATCACTCTAAGCAACTTTCAACCGTAAATCACCCAAGAAGGTCTTTAGAAGAATGGAGGTATTAACTGCCATCATCGGCCTACCTGTTATTCCTTTAACTTGAAGGTAAAATTAAAGTTAATTGTTAGGCCACTGGCACTAGTACTCATGTATTATGGCCCGTGTAACGCTACCGTTGTCACGCTGGCGTTTCGCAATACACAAGTGCAATGACAGTGAGTAGCCTATAGGCTTCTACTGGGTACTGCAGTGCATTCTTAACACTACAAGTGTGCATTCTAAACACCAATTAACAATGTGTTATGTGTGTATTGGGCTAGACTGAACAGTGGCACATAATCTTCTAATTTATTCCCAAACAAATGATGGAACTATAAGTCTCAATAGTTTATTTGAAGTCTACACTCATTTGGTAAAGATTTCCTGTAATTTCCCATGTGAATCTAAATGGGTAGGTTTTGTGATATTGAATAAGCAAGGCTAGACCTTCAAACGTACAGTCACAGTAGGCTGAACAAATTATGTTGGCCAGTCAACGGTATTATATGTTGCGAGCAGTCAGGATGCACGCTTCAGTTCTATTTAACCTTTTCATTTATCATTTTTTAGTATTTAATTTCCGGTCACGCTCAGGAAACAATTGCGACATTCCTTCACGGTCGACTTGTTTACTGTAAGAAGTATTAACCGTTTTTTCTCAGGAAAGCTTGATAGTCTGAAGTTATTATAATATGTGCTTTTAGTATACTGCCAAAAGAGTAAGTTGTTGTATTTGTATTGATATTTTATGTAGAAGTAACGGAAAATTTAGTATGTTTAGTTTGGTCTATAATTGCACGTTTTTTTTCTGTCCAATGTAGTGCAGGGTTCACTTGCGCGAATTCAAATTATTCTGTTTATGTATATGTATATGCATCGATTCGTAGATTATGATGTTTTTTGACATTTATTTGTAATTCAAGCATATCTGTTTAGTAGCAAAGTTTAAAGGTTAAGATTAATTAGTTTTCTCTTTTTGATCCTAGATTGAATGAAACTCATTGACGTAAATAATAGATCAGATGATACAGTTTAACGCAGTTGCTAAAACTCTGGGTATTCTCTAGTCTTCGCCGGTCCATTATATACTTTAGTACTACTGGTAAGACTAAATCAAAACGACCGAAAGACAAACTTAGTGTAACAAAGTATTGATTCTCCTCTAGCCTAGGTCTAAACAGGCTTGTTATGTGAGCAAGCAAAATAACAACTAAAAACGATTAGGCCTATAAATAAGTTGGCTCAGTGCATTTCTGTTTCTAAAATTTTATATTTTTAAAGATCATAAAAACAAACAAAGATTTAGCCCATGTTTTATTATCTCTGTATTCTGGGCATTTGATTCTGGTTGCAATGGTGATGACACTCTCGTTCAAATTTTCAGCTTTATACAGTCTGCTTCAAACTTTGGGATTGTTTTTTGAGACTATAGTGGAAGCAAATCTCACATAACTTTGTGGTGACAACTTTATTTTATTTTTTTTTCAAATGATGAATACTTTGCTGTTTCTTTTTTCCAGCAGGAATTGAAAAGCCAAATATCTAAGTCAAGGGTGAGGTTTCCTGTGATGTACGACACCAGGGTGGAGGCAACAACAGAAGAGGAGAACTGTGTTATATATGGCTTAAAGACATGTTTTAAGATGATATATTGGTACCCTTCGCAGAACAAAAGAGTTTATCCAAGAGCTCAAAAAGCAAAGGAACAAGTACCATAGAGAAAAAAGATGGAAGAGTGAGTTTAACTATTGTACCCAACTGTTTAATGATATTAAAGATACTGTTCATAACCTGTTTTAAAAAAAAACAGTCTAGTATATCATTTATTGCAAGCTTCATAAGTTTGGTCAAATTTTCACTGATCTGTAGAGCGGGAGTCCAGAGGGTTTGGTTAGCTGGGAAGGTAACCAATTGCCTGGTACATCACAATGTTCACAATGGATTCCTGTGCACTGTGGTGGATGTGGCTGGGAGAGCAATTTTAAAGTCACCTACTAGCTAACCTAGATCAGTTTTCATGGTAACCTCATCAAAGTAAGAACAATGTGTCAGGTATGGCCCCAAGAGCAACAAATGGCCATCGCCAGTAATTATTGGTGGTGGGGTACCCCTGCCAGTGATCAACAATTGACCCCTCATGGCTGACCTAGGTCAGCTCATGAGGTAACCAATTGAAACCTACTGGAAAATGTTGGTTAGGACTTCAGATACAAGGGATGGGCATTGCCAGTAATTTTTATTGGTGGGGTACCCCTGCCAGTAGACCCCCAATATGCCCATCCCCTCATTGACCTAGGTGAGCTCATGATTTGACCAGTTGAAACCTACAGGAAAATGATAGGTATCACTTCATATGTAAGGATGGGCATTTCCAGTATTTTACATTGGTGGGCCACCACTGCCAGAGTCCGCCCATCCCTTACATATAGAATCCTGTCAATCATTTTCCAGTAGTTTTCAACTGGTTAAATCATGAGCTGACCTAGATCAATGAGGGGGGGGGGGGGCATTTTGGGGGTCTACTGGCAGGGGTACCCCACTAATATAAATTACTGGAAATGCCCATCCCTTACATATAGAGTTCTGCCAATCATTTTACAGTAGTTTTTAACTGGTTACCTCATGAGCTAATCTAGGTCAATGGGGGATGGGCATTTTGGGGGTCTACTGGCAGGGTTACCCCACCAATGTAAATGACTGGATATGCCCATCCCTTACATATGAAGTGATACCTATCATTTTCCAGTAATTTTTCAACTGGTTATCTCATGAGCTGACCTAGGTCAATGAGGGAATGGGCATTTTGGGGGTCTACTGGCAGGGGTACCCCCCCCAATATAAATTACTGGAAATGCCCATCCCTTACATGTGAAGTGATACCATTTTCCAGTAGTTTTCAACTGGTTACATCATGAGCTCATCTAGGTCAATGGGGGATGGGCATTTTGGGGGTCTACTGGCAGGTACCCCACCAATAAAAATTACTGGCTATGCCAATCAGTTGTATCTGAAGTCCTAACCAACATTTTCCAGTAGGTTTCAAGTGGTTACCTCATGAGCTGACCTAGGTCAGCCTTGAGGGGTCAATTATAGATCACTGGCAGGGGTACCCCACCACCAATAATTACTGGCGATGGCCATTTGTTGCTCTTGGGGCCATACCTGACACATTGTTCTTACTTTGATGTGTTACCATGAAAACTGATCTAGGTTAGCTATCAGGTGACTTTAAAATTGCTCTCCCAGCCACATCCACCACAGTCGGTTTGCCAGTCGTCTGGTTTCATATACAGGAATGCACTGTGAACATTGTGATGTACAAGGCAATTGGTTACCTTCCCAGCTAACCAAACCCTCTGGGCTCCCGGTCTATTGGGATCATTATTAACATGATTAACATAATTATTAAGCTTTGAAAAATAACTTGGTGTTATGCTGTGCAAAGCTAATAATTATTTGGTAAAGCTGCTATTCCTGGCTTATAATTTGAGGGACCTAGATTTAAATGTATACCTCCCAATATGTTATAAAATTTTAATGTAAATATATGTTTATGATAATGTGAGTTATCATGTGCTATATCTGTATCTGTGCTTACACGTATATCATATTTTCTGTTCACAGGTCAATAATGGTGCAGATTTTGGCTTCCTGAAGACAAGTGGGAGGCCATTTGTAGTTAAGAGAAACACTCTTTGTTCGTGAAGACTTAACTGGTGTCGACTTGGGGTACCACTTTAAAACGAAAGTCATGAGGAACCCTTGCCCAAGATTCAACTTTGCATTATTGTGCAGTGCTATACTTTTGCGATTCATGTTTGATCCATTAACTTGTCTTAACTTTGTTGGAACAAAATCATATTTTCAGATTTTTGTTTACAGTGATTTCTTCTCTATCTGTCGAAAGTCAGCCTTTGTAGACATCAGAAGTTTTATCAGAAATAAATACTGCCAATGTACACATTATTTGTGTTTCTTCTGCTCTCTTTTCTTTCAGTGATGCTAGTCAGTGAAACTAGTCGGGTTTAATTCTTTCAGTGATTCTAGTCAGTGCAACTAGTCAGTCGATACCGACTAAGAAAGGTTAGTCGGGAGAGGCACCATCCTGACTAATGTAAAACTTGCTATAAACTAGTCGGTGGCTCATATAAATTAGTCGGTAAAGACCGACTAATGTCACCAACTAATGTAACTGACTAATATACATTTACCGACTGAGAAATTGTTGATCGACTAAGTTGACGGACTAAGATGACCCACTAAGAAATCCAACTGACTAAGGAATAAATTAGTCGGTATATCAACTGACTAAGGCTATGTTAGTCGGGAGAGGCACCAGATGGACTAACGTTATGTTAGTCGGTGAACCAATTTAAGTTTTCAGTGTACAAAGATAAAACGATGTATATAGGTCTATTAGTATTGTATATGGGGCTATTGAGTCTTTCTATATGATTCTCTACAGCACAAATGTACGTCAAATCTCTAAAGTCTGTTAAATATAACCCGAGGCATAAAAACAGGCATTGTTAAACGGCACCTGCTTCGTGTGTCTTAACTAGAACGCCACTGACCTAGTATATAATTAGCACTATATAATTATCTATAGCCTATACAAGATCTATAGCCCTCGAAGCCTGATACCCGGCCAATCAATTCACTGCTCTATTATTTATAAGTATAAGAGTAAGAATCGTCGCCGGCTAGTATGTATATACGTACTTACATAGCTCTCGTCATGTTTATATTATACATCCACCAATTTCAAGAACGGACTGGGGTTTTGATGCTAGTTGCCATGGCAACAATTATCCACTTTGATAAATGACAGGATAGTCCTTAAAACCGAAGACATAATTAAATTATAAATTAGAATCCACGTGCATGGTTATATTGTTTTAGATGTTTTGTATATATCTTTGGTTACAAATATGCTCTGTGGAATGAATTAATGCTAGTGAAGCGTATCCAGTTGCCATATTTTGATTTATTATTGATGTTCGCACAAGTGAATATGGCTGGGCGATATATTAGCAGCTAACGAAAAACCGTATATGTTGTTGTATGTTCACATTCATGTGCCTGGTACTGGTTTATATGTTGTATGTTCACCTTCATGTGACTTTTACTGGTTTATATGTTGTTGTATGTTCACATTCATATGTCTTGTACTGGTTTATATGTTGTTGTATGTTTACATTCATGTGTCTTGTACTGGGTTATATGTTGTTGTATGTTCACATTTATGTGCCTTGTACTGGGTTGTAATATATTTCATGTAGGCCTAGACCAGATGGATCTCTTCCCTGGTCGGTGAACGTAAAAGAAAGAAAAGAATGATTATTGTGGGTCTGAGTCATGGCTTGTATGACGTCATCGAATTGAGGAGTATCATTACCAAGGCGGGGTGGGCCGGCGGGGGAGGGGGGGGGGGCGAGAAAAACCTGTCTTATACTGTCATCTGTCGGGACTGACTGATAACAGTGTGTCAACAATCATAAAACCACAAATTCCCACTGACCCATTACAGGGTAAATGTGTATTTCTCGTTCATTCCAACTCCTCATATTCTGAAGTTTTACAAGTCCAGTGTAATTTCATGTTTTTAATATCTAATAAAAGATGCATCGGTAAGGTCATATTGAGCGTCAATTGGGAACGTTAGTTACTCGGTCATGTGAAAACCCAGACGAGTGGCTTAGTTAGCTTAATCACAATCTTATGTTTTAGTATAACATGGTTAACCAAGCTGGATTAGTTGCTTTAAGAATAACACGATACTCGATACACCCTCAATATCTCGAGATTGATAAAGTAACAAGTATTCTGTTATATCAAGTATTCAATTTTATCATTAATGAAGTATCATGTACCAAAAAGGACAATAATATGCATGATACATTAGATATATATTAACAGTAAAACAATATCAGCATGTTATCTCCACGATTGGCCAACATTTATTGTCAACATTGATAAAGTTGAAAGCAGTTGTCACGATGTTACACGTTAGTGGATTTTACTGCACACAGTGAAGCTCTATGCAATCGTTTCTGACCTTTAGTATAAAGTTTCATTGTTATTATAGCTATAAAGCGGGCGTTTATCGTACACAACTGACCGTTTTGCCTTATATCATGCTTCAGAAATATATTTGATATAAGTTCACGAAAGGGCTTATTACTGCGACAAACCTTCAAAGGCCGTCTCATTGATGCTAAAATTTTTATTGCAAAATTGTCCAAGGTTAGCATAATACATAATTATGATGTACTTGCAAAGGTTATATGCTCTGATATTTAACAGTCGATCGATACCAATAAACGACGAACAACTTTGAAATTTTACTGTTATGTTGGTGTGATTTAATATCCTTTAAATATAAATAAAGGTATACTTCGAAATAGTTCAGATATATATATATATATATATATATATATATATATATATATATATATATATATATATATATATATATATATATATATATATATATATATATATATATATATATATTAATATTATAGTCACATATAATTCAACTGCCTAACAATAAAGGCAGTCATCAACGCTCTGAAATAGAGGTTTTGCAATTGGTTCCTAATATGTTTTCCTTTGTCCAGGGGTCCAAACTAAGCCCTGACATCGAGGAGACGGTCCAGGGGATACTGGAGGGTATAGAGGACCTCTTAGCTTCCTTGGAGGAATCAGCCAGCGAATATGGGATCGTGTCGCCAATGATGGATGAAATAACCAAAGCTATGAAGACGGTAGGTGATGACGTCATTTTGATGTAACATTTTTTTTTTGTTAATGTAGTAACGGGAAACACGATACGATGGTGTTTCTCGTGACGTGAGCAAGAGCATGTGAAATTACTTTAAATATTTCGATTTTTAGGTTAAAGAGCATTTTTCTGTGGATTTATTTTATCACGATCCCTTCACTTTATCTTTTAAGGCATCTAAGCGATATATATATATATATATATATATATATATATATATATATATATATATATATATATATATATATATATATATATATATATATATATATATATATATATATATGAGTTCTATATATTTACATAGCAACGTTTGTTAATATGTGTGTATGTGGTTACCAACGGTAAGCTGGTTGAGTGGGGTGGTCGAGGTAGGTCCGCCATTGGAACTTTAATTCTTTCCGTCCCTATGCGAGGCAGGTTCTTGGTCTAGCTTTATGTAAAAATACAATTTTATTTCTTTATTTCATAACCGCGCCTCTTTAAGTCTAATTTACATTACGTCTGCTAATATGCAAGTTTCTAGAACTATTTATAACTGTAATATTAACTGTCGGCTCATCGCCTGCATAAATTCATCCCCACGGGCTATACATCGTAAACCAAAAGCCATTAACTCCTGCAAAAAAATATAATCGTGCACTTACGTTATTAGCACATAATATAAGTAAAAGACCAAAAGAATCGGTGTTCCATCTGTGTAAATATTTCCCCAGATGTCCAATGATCTTCGAAGAAATCCATCCAATCATTTAAAATTCCGCGTGACTTAATGGAATGATCACGCGTTCCTGATCTAACTGTACACAGTATATACAATTGCTACCTAAAACACGTGATCATTCGTATATATATATATATATATATATATATTCATATTTATATATATATATTTATTCATATATATATATATATATATATATATATATATAAATCAAGTAAAACAAAAAGACTCTATCGAAAAAAATCAAAAGAGTATAATTTATGCTTTACCTCGTAATTTCACTGTTTTGACCTGTCTGGCAAATTTGTACAGAAAAGCATGGCATTGGGAAAATTCGTAAACTATTAATTTCACTTATGTATGTAATGTTATTATGACGGTCGTATTCAGATCTCGTTACAGCTAATGTCGATGGCGACAGATCGAAACATAATCCAAAATTTACACTAGTTCGTTCTCTCATCTTGACAGCTGTTCAGTGCATTTTATAGCCTACTATTACAGCCAGAGTATAATATGAATTATCAGCCAGTTCCAAAGAAAAACTTTTACGTATTTTATAGAAAACCAAATACTATAAATTAGTCGGCAAATATCTGATATATTTTGTAGAAATCCCTGCAGTTCATCTGACTATCTGTCTTACCACATTTACGAAAATACCAAAGTATCTGTGATAATTTTCTAAATTGTTTTTTCTCACTAACTGTGAAAACATTGCCGTCTGAAAATGATTTTGCAGGTATTCATTTTCTCCTTTGATTTCCTTTGAGAGATGTACATGATTGAAAAATAAGCCATTTCTGCCGTATTTATTTCTAAGTAAATAATAAATTCTGCTGTCTTGTGTTCGCTGTTATAGTTGTTTGTGATATAGCAGTATAGGACAAGTATTCCACGATGTCGCTGAAATGTGAAAATGTTATGTAATGTAACATCAATGTATTGTCGCTACTCACACGACTTTTGTTGAAAACGTTGTGGTGACGAAGATGTGAGACGAACTTTCAAGTGGTATTTACGGTTTGATTCTACGACACAAATCAGGCGTGGAAAAATGATGTAGGCTAATATAGCAATATATTCTGCACTATTGTAAGAACGTGAAGAAAATAGGTCAAGCCGTAGTCTGACGAGACATTACAAGGTGTTATTGTATTGTCCAGTTCTTTAGTTGTATAGGGAACTAGGCCAAAACTGGGCTTAATAATGGCTGAATGTTTTCACACAAAAGATGGCATAGAAGACACCGAGTGTTATTGTTTGTTGCAATGTACAATAACAAACCTGCACATGGCATTGGAAGTTGGAAATCAAATCCTGAATCATCATAATAATGGATGTGCCAAAGTGTTATGATGACGTCACTTCCGGTTGCCTTTGTAAAATCTCAACTTGTTAAAGGAAGCCACAGTCAGACATTGTTGTGGACGTATTTAGTCGGATGTTAACTCACTAAGTCATGTGCGAAAAGCAGTATGAACGTCGGACACGAAGAAATTATACTTGACGAAAATAGGCCCGGTTGGCTAAATTTCCTTGTGACGTCATTGATGATTTAATTGGTGGCTGTGTGATTCACTTTGTTCTGACGTCATCGCGCAAAGGGCTTTGTTACCCTTTTCATTTCCGGTTTGATGTTAATACATATTTGAGTCACGCCCCCAGTTGGGACAAATTTTGGTATACTATGCTGTAAAATGTTCCGCTTTAAAGCACCCATAGTGACAGTACGAGCAATGTGAATATCTTGTTTCTATCAGATAAATGTAAGGAACTGTTAATACTGTTAGTATTAGGCCTTTGAAGCATGATACGGAAGAACAGTATAGAGTGGTCATTAGCAAAAGGAAAACATCCTAGCTTTTTGTCTGGAAAGAACTTATAGTACAGGATTTCCAAATCAGTACCGAAGAAGGATTGCATAGCATCGGCCCACAATCTTGCACGTAACGGGTATGCTAACCCATATAATGACACAGTCTATATTCTAGTGTACGGTGTTTGATTCTGTCTGGGTATTTGTTACAACCAATATCTTCTCTGCGCCTCGTAAAAAAAATGATTGATAACCAATGCACGTTATAAACTAAGTTTTCACAACATAAAAAACATGAGTTTTATAGTTGCATAGTCTGTCATGTCAAAGGTAAAAGCAATATAGTCTCTTTTACTCGTCGTTACAAATCCATGACCATCATTCCCTCGGAAGTTACGCAGCCTACATAACATAAGATAAATGTTTGGCCACGGACAATGCATGCACTTTGAAATTGCTAGTACAACAGCGCCTTTCATTGTGACGCGCAATGCGTTAGCAAGTACAGGACGCGATAGCTTGACACTTACTGGTTTTCCAAGCAAGCTTTTAGTCTATAGTGATTACCTCATGAATATTTAATGACTCAAAACTCGAAACCCGGTTGCTTAATTAGTATCTAATGGGTTGTCGTGGTCGCATGGGTTTTAGCGGATCACACCTTCAGGACACCTTCGTCGTTTTATCAAGATACTTTTTATATGCGCATGAGAAAGGATCGTCTTCCGACGTTATACTCAGTTGCGCCGGGTGGCTTTATACCCAGACGCCTGACTAACACGTTATAACTTATAAATCAGAAAGCCAGTCAAGCGTGTTCAGCTAGATGATAAGGGAGTCTTTATTAATGTATCGGCTATGAGCCCTTCAAAAAGTCCCGTCAGAGATATAAGATGTAGGGCAAGCTATATGCAGAACACTGTGATCGTCGATAATGTTTACGCCTATAATGGGACTATACCAGGGTAAATGCTTTTGTTGGTTATTTCTCATTTAGTACCAATCCTCCCCCCCCCCCCCACACCCCTTCTTCAAACTCCATTGGCCTGAAGCCTTCATTCAATGATACGATCATTTGATTGTTGGGTGTTGTGAAGCCATAGGGTTACGATCGTGATATAATTCAAAAGTGGACGTGTACAAAGTCAGAATTTTAAAAAGGATGGGGTGTGGTCCTTGGGTCGTTGAAATCTGACTCTCTTGTTGGGGTAAATGTAGGGGGAGGGTTCCTTCCCAGAATGCAATTGAACGTTTAAGTGTGAAGTGTTGCATTCTGTTAGGCATAGTTATAAGCTATAAATAAAGTCTCAACGCAAGGTTGTGCTAATAACTACTTTTCTGTGTTTTTATTTTGGTGGGGAGGGGTGGGGTCTGGAATGGGGGCATGAACATCCCTTACCCAACTGGATCAGCGCCTGAAATAACTACGCAGTCAAGTCTACCAAAATCTCAACAGTATTAATGATATTGTCTGCAGGAAAGACAGCAAATGGAACAAAGCGATAGGCTGGACTAGATTTGTGGGACACAGAATGTTCTGTATTGTATTGAACAGATTACAACACCCTGAGAGAGTAATAAACGAGGGACTACCTATATCTGTGTGTAGTTAAAGGAGTATCACGTGACACCTACATACTAGACAGCTTAGAGGGGCACATAGTTATACAACTCAACAGAAAATACTCGCTATTAAAGTAGCATTTGAGAGGGTAATAATTTTAGGGGATACATAGGCTACTTTAATTGCATCCTCTCCTTCTCACTAACACACTCCAACCATAGGCGTAGGAGCCTGATTTGATTTGGGGGGCTGTAACGACTTGCCCGAAAAATATTACCAAAATTTTTCGCGCGCTACGCGCGCGTTCAACATCGTAATGTGCTATCATATAGCCATTCATCGGTTATTACATCACATGCCGATAACCGATGAACGCATATATGACATGCACAATAAGATGTTAAACGCGCGAGGAACGCGCGAAAAATTTGGGTTGTATTTTCCCTCTTATTACCATTCCATATTGGTTATAACTATTGGGGAAGTCGTCACAATAAGAACGATAATAATAATTTCAGTTTAACCATTGGAAAACACATTGCAAGTTATTCATCTTTCAGTAGGTGCCCGAAAAATTCTCAGCATATTGCCCGAATTTTCACCCCCCCCCCAAAAAAAAAAAATTGAAAAACACATTGCAAACTTTTCTTCTTTCAGTAGGTGCCCGAAAAATTCTCAGCATATTGCCCGAATTTTCACCAAAAATTTTGTTTGGGGGGGCTGCAGCCCCCCCAGCCCCCCCGCCTCCTACGCCTATGACTCCAACAAGCAATCATATCAGAAGAGATACCTGTTACTGAAACGTCTCCCCTTCACAAATTAATACAACAGCTTCCATAGCCCATTGCTATATATATCGAGAATATAGGGGAATGTACATGTACACTAACATGTATACTAACAGTGTTATTTAGGGGTTATAATTATCGGTTTATCGATTACCTTATCCAGTCTTCTATCCTCGTCTATTGTCCCATAACATGACTGTTCACCCTAATTTGCCCAACGCCCCGCTATATGACCGTCATAACATCATGGCTCAAAATAACCACAAATCCCGCAACCAAAATCTAGTATATTTCAGTGCATGAACTCACGAAGGTGCAGTTATGAACTTACCGGAGTTTTATACTTTGTTTCCATAGTAACAAACCAATCTGTTACTCACCACGCACATCCTACGCACACATCAATGAGCGAAGCTACTTCCGACTGACGTAAGAGTGCAGTGAACTTACTAAAAGTCAATACAGCGTACCTGTTTACCATTCGTGCCTTAAATTAAAATGAATGGAACATGGCCTGGTCGCATCAATCCTGCCAGAATGGAATGATGTGTATCAATTTGTAAGTCCTGCTAATGCGCATGCGTGTGAAGAAAACACACATATAGCAATTATTGACATTCGATAGTGTTTTGTTTGTTTTCGTTTTTCTTTAAGTGCTTTTCCCCGCACAAAAATGATCAGGACAAACAAATGTTGTAAAACACAGACATGAAGATCAGCAGTAATGGGCTAAAACTTTAGCAAAAAAAAATGCTAAAAAGTTCTGAAAAGACTTTTTTCCAGAGATTCACAGACATCGAGGAGTGTTCAGTCAATTTTATTCCTCATTTGTTTTATTACTAAATATTGTTCAAAATAATGGTTTTTTTTTAAAACTTTCTTCGTCTTTCACAGATCTTGGAGCCCCTTCCGAAAATGACTTCATCGGATTTTCAGGCTTACCAAGCCGCTTCGATCCAAGCTGCCAATTCAATACTCCGTACTGCCCAAGACATGGTTAGTAACAATTATTAAATATATGTATTATCATATAGGCACTTTCATTTCCCTCTGAATTGTTTTCTTAATATATTTATTGCTTCTCAGTTTCTTTCTCTCTGAACAAATTTTGAAGCATTTGCCATTTACGATTTCGGGATCTACTAAAACCTCTTTTCTGATTTTACATGGAACGCCAAAGAAGATAACAAAATATAGCGATGTGAAAGGCTGTTTTGGTCGATAACTGACACTGTATTTATTATACTGAGCCTTAACTCACCCTTCCCCTCCCTATTTACCCCTAAGCTAATCCTGCAAGACAGTCTGTAAAAAAAACCCGAATAAAAGGTAACCAGTAATCCACAAGTTGAGGGCGCCCACGCAAGAGTCTCGGTGTGTCTGAACAGCATGTATGCGCTATACTACACATGATTGTTACATGTCAGGTTGTGTTACTCTATATTACTCATATGAAGCTGTTCCGCGAGATAACCTTTCAGACGGTTGTCAGATTGATATTCGGGAAGCGAAAATATAAACTCATGTAATGTCTAGACGATACAGTTTCGATAACAGAGGTATTAATCAATGAAACTTCCTTTAGCTTACACCCATATACGTAACGTCTACACATGGACATGACGAGTAACGAAATAAAAAGTTTCTTTTTCAGCTCAGCGGGAAAAGATCTGTAATATAGCAGTATGCTGAGTATATGGTCTTTACCGGTAGCTGTGGTGACAATGCTGTAGGCTGGGTATGTACGGTATCTGTGGTGGTAAAGCTGTAGGCTGGGTATGGTCTGTATCGGTATCTGTGGTGGTATTGCTGTAGGCTGGATATGGTCTGTACCGGTATCTGTGGTGACAAAGCTGTATGCTGGGTATGGTATGTACGGTATCTGTGGTGGTATAGCTGTGGGCTGGGTATGATCTATACGGTATCTGTGGTGGTAAAGCTGTAGGCTGGGTATGGTATGTACGGTATCTGTGGTGGTAAAGCTGTAGGCTGGGTATGGTATGTACGGTATCTGTGGTGGCAATGCTTTAGGCTGGGTATGGTATGTACGGTATCTGTGGTGGTATAGCTGTGGGCTGGGTATGATCTATACGGTATCTGTGGTGGTAAAGCTGTAGGCTGGGTATGGTATGTACGGTATCTGTGGTGGCAATGCTTTAGGCTGGGTATGGTATGTACGGTATCTGTGGTGGTAAAGCTGTAGGCTGGGTATGGTATGTACGGTATCTGTGGTGGCAATGCTTTAGGCTGGGTATGGTATGTACGGTATCTGTGGTGGTATAGCTGAGGGCTGGGTATGTACGGTATCTGTGGTGGTAATGCTGTAGGCTGGGTATGGTCTGTACCGGTATCTGTGGCGGCAATGCTTCAGGCTGGGTATGGTATGTACGGTATCTGTGGTGGTATAGCTGAGGGCTGGGTATGTACGGTATCTGTGGTGGTAATGCTGTAGGCTGGGTATGGTCTGTATCGGTATCTGTGGTGATAAAGCTGTAGGCTGGGTATGGTCTGTATCGGTATCTGTGGTGATAAAGCTGTAGGCTGGGTATGGTCTGTACCGGTATCTGTGGTGGTAAAGCTAACTAGTGCGTAGACTACACGAACGTTACATTGGATAGATATTTCTTCAATCACTTACACCCACCACCACCCCCCCCCCCCCATCCAGCCCTTAACTCGCTAACTCGCGCTTGCGTGAATTTTAGCTTGATGGCTCAAAATATAGCATTCCCGACCAACTGACTTAAGCTGGCACAAAAATGGTGAATGACGTCAGGCGTCGGTCCTTTCACCTCCCTTCCCCTTTGCTATGATAACAGGCGTCTGTGCGACGAAATTATGATAACCAAATAGAATCATTCCTTATATTTGCTGACAAACGGGATGTTTAAATGTGGTCTTTTAACTTGTGGTAAGAACACTGTGCAATAATGTACAGATATATGTATATATTTGGACAATCCATCAACTTGTTTTTAACTGATGCGATATGGACCCCACTATGCACGGCAATTGAAATCATTGTTTATGTAATGGTTGAAAAGTGACTTGATCACATCTTAAACAGTATTAAATAACATCCTGTTACACGGTTGATCTATTTTCCACCGTTATATAGTCTTTCCAGTCTTAAAGAAAAACAAAACAGTTGTTGTTGTAATATACATGAAAGGCATCACAATTAATTGCAGAGCTCATTCACCCCCACCCCACCACCCAAAACAAACATATATCAGGTGCGTATCCAGGGGGGGGGCGTTGGGGGCGCGCGCCCCCCGGGTAAGAAAAAGAGGAGAGAAAAAAAAGAAGAAAAAAGGAAAAAAGAGGGGAAAAAAGAAGAGGAGGAGAGGAAGGAAGAGAAAAGAAAAAGAAGAAAGAGAGAAAAAGGAGAAAAAGAGGGAGTAAAAGAAAAACGCGAAGACACCGGGAAGAGAAAGAGGAACAGTGACATCATTACAGCGCTGATGGGTAGCCAGTGACGGATCAATGATTTCGTAAAAGTTTGACTCACCCTACCCCTTACACCGACAACTCCATTTTTTTACGTTTCCATTTTCCTCTCTCACTAATGATCTATATATATACTATATATGGTCTATCATAACGCGTGTGTAGAATTGTGCTATCAAACCAACTGTGGCTGGTCTCGAACTCGATCGTGTCGTTGGGGAACATGACGATTTTTGGGATGGGGGAGACCGCCCGCCCCCCCCCTCCCCATTCAGCATTGTTTTAAATGATATCGCTAAGTAATTTCAAAATAGAAAGTGCTTAGATGCAACTTACAAGGCCTGGGAAGTGTCATTTCCAGCGATCTGGGAGACATTTTCGGCCAAAATTTGCTTGTACGCTTCGCGCTAACAAATGGTCCTGTGTAGTGCCATTTCCAGCGATCTGGGAGGCATATTCGGCCAAAATTTTCTTGTACGCTTCGCGCCAACCTGTGGTGGCGCTACGCTGAGATAATTTGCCTACAGGCTTCGCCCTCCCTTGGCAAATTCCTGGCTACGCGCCTGTTCGAATTTGTGACGCAAACAGCAGATATCACATCATATCAGTGAGCATGAAAATGGCGTTCCAGGATGAAAAGCCTCAAAACTGTCCGACTTGCCTAAAAATAACCCAAAATTTCCGCGCGCTTCGCGCGCGTTCAACGTGTTAATGTCAATATCATATAAGCAAGCATCGGTTAATACATCGCATGCCATCATGTACCGTACGGTCCGTTCAAATTGCGCAGTATACCGCGGGGTGCTAATGTAAACAACGACATGTCTCATGTAGATGTATAAAAAGCATGGAGGTCCAATTATGTCAAAACTCTCTTTTACATTAGTAATGGCGAATTAGGGGCTGCACCCCCGCCGCGCAGTGGCGGAGCGTCCATACGGTCAGGGGGGCATGCCCCCCCCCTGACGGACTCAAATGGACTGCTGGCGCGTTTTTCAGCTCTTTACCACTTTTTACTTATTCTAGATTATTGACTTTTTTATTGCGCTCTCATCTACTTATTGACATTTCTCACATTTTGTTGGTGTAATTTGGAGATGACACCTATTTATTCTTCGTTTATCTGCAAATTAGCCAGGCCCGGAAAAGGTCATTTCCGGCGATCTAGGGAGTATCTTTACTCACAAATTTTCTGTACGCTACGCGCCAACCAGTGGTGGCGCTCCGCTTAGATAGTGTTGAAAGCGCCCCTACAGACCATTCTCGCTCCTCCTGACCAATACCCCTAGCTCCGCCACTGCCACCGCGCCTCCTACGCCTATGTGTATAGTGTTCGGTTTCGGAAATATCTGCTACTTTTTCATTTCCTTCAACCAAGTTTTATAATAGCCGTTATAACAGGTTTTAATATTTCTACACCAAGAAATTAACTGTGTCTGAATTTTCGAAAATTTCTGACCAACATTCTGCAACACACTTCCCTCTACTCGTGCAATTTTGACCAGTCTGTTAGGGGTTCAAGGAAGTTTTTCTATATTGGTTGTCCATAGATGAAATTTTGTACAACATTATGGGTATGTTTTCAAGTGAGTTTATTCACGAGAAATGTGAATTTTCAAATTCGGAACAAATATGGGGCTTAAAACCTTGAAAAGTGGGGCTGACGGGTATTGTTGGCCGCGACGTAGAATCACCTACAAATGCAAAGACCCACAGGAGATGCGATCAGGTCGAACATGATGTGTGCCGGGTTGACAATCTTCAAAAAGGTTATGGATGGAAAAAAAACTATTAGGAAATACTTGGTTCTCAGGCAAAAAGTGTACATCTGGTTGGTCATTTCAAGCCCGAGAAGTGCCGTTTCCGGTGATCTGGGGGGTATCAAAATAAGAAATTTTCTTGTACGCTGCGCGCCAACCGATGGTGGCGCTCCGCTTAGATAGTAATTCGCGCCCCCCGGGTTTGAAAATCCTGGATACGCGCCTGTATATATATATATATATATATATATATATATATATATATATATATATATATATATATATCAATGTCGGATGTCTGGACAACAGTATAAGCTACGAAGATGGGCACTGGATTCATAAAGTTTAGTGCCCCAGTATCTTCATACGTTTAAACAAAAAAATATATACGTTATCCTGTAATGAACATGAAAGCTTTGAAAGAGAAATAATAACGTTTTGCATAACATTTGTAGGATAACAACTTTTCTGTTTTCGAGTAAAAGCTTCATAACTCACAATTATGAGTTGACAAGATATTAAAACTTGGCTTGGTATGAATATCAGCAACTCAACTTAAAGATTACAATTCGAAGTTTCAATTAGGAAAATAGCAGTATTTCTCAACATGTATATTGTGTAAGTATGAGCTTAACTTTTTCTTATATAGGCTGTTTGTTACCACACACTCTGTCATATTCACCCGTTTCGTCTATTGTAAACTTAATCCTTTTAGGATCAAAAAGATAAAAACGAAATCTAAACACAAATCATACATAAATGTACAAAATACATTTTTTGCTTCTCATCTCATGTTACCAATACTTTGTCATTTAATATGTAATATGATATTTACAATTTATTTTTACAGCTAACGAAAGCTCACAGCAATGAAGAAGAACTTGTAGCCTTGGCTGAAAAGATGTCCAATGATTATCAGGCATTTTCGAGTTCAGTACGAGGGGCCATTGCATCCACCGTTCCCAAGGTAACCAGAATCTCATAATATCAACAACAAGAGCTTGTTTATTGTATATATGTCAAAACATCCCACATCACATTTTTATGATATTTAGATTTGCTGATTAGGAAATATGAATTGCTTGTCATTGTACGAATGAGACATTTGGAGCTGTTAAATAGATACAACAGCTCCCAGGCACGCAAGCAGTTCTTACATTTAAAATTGCAACAACAATATCGGTGTTTATTTGGTTGTATGAGAGAGATTTGGGAACGAAATAGTCTTTTTCATCTCTTCGCAACTGAGAAGAATATCTGCACGTAAAGAGGCAAATTATGTTATCAGGGAGTTTCTCAGAAAAGCAAATCTTTGGTTATACCATGGAGTAACCTTGAGCTCAAGACACAGCTGGATATCGTCATTGTATAACTTTCCTAAATCGTCTTTGGACAATTCAAGTTTGATTCGTCAACAAATGACTGTTTGATCTAATTTTCACCCGATACACATAGAGAACACAGTTACTATATATACTGTAAATCTTACAGTTTTGTACCACAGTAAAAACTGGATCGTGCTATAATTCGGTAGCATGTGCTATTACGATAACAGTAAGAACTGAGGATATGTGTAATTCCAACAAATCCAGTTGTTTGGGATTTGTTGATATTACAAATATCCTCAGTTCTTACTGTAAACCTAAAAGCACATGCTACCGATTTATCAGATTTGTCAGCACAATCCAGTATTTTACTGTGGTACAAAACTTTTAGATTTACAGTACCGGCATAGTTAATGTAATCTCTGTGTGAATCGGCTGTAATTTTTGACTTTCAAACTACCAGGCTGGGATTAGGGGGGCTAGGATCCTTAAATCCATTTCTATGAACTATAAGTGGGTTTTGTTTCCTACTAACAAAGGGTGTCCATTTATATTGTTATGTTCACAGGTCGCTGCATCTATTGAGACGTCTGCCCAAGCCCTTGGACATGCTTGTCTTTCACTGGTTAAAGCCGCTGGTATTGTCCAGAGTAGCCCCAATGATAATCTCGGCAAGAAAGATCTTGTTGACAACTCTAGGATTGTCTCTGACAAGGTTAGTGCTTTTTAGTCTGCCATGCCTAGTATAAGGTATAATGATAAGTACGTTACATTATAGACACTGACGAAATGATCTCCAGATGGTTATTAGATACGAATATGAGCTGATATCCGTATCCAATACCTGTCCTCCGCCACAAGCAAACACACATACACAGATATACCAATAACAACAAGTACCACAAGCCATATTAAAGTTATAGGAGTACTTATCATAAGATCGGTGTATACGCATTGATTTCAAACGGCCTATAACCATACGGTTCTCAGATGACTTCCAAATAGTCTTAATGTGTTAGTACACTAGCTGGTTCTATTGGTACTGCAGTATACATAATTAAAGGTCAGGGGTTAGACACCTACGACCTAACACGATTCATGTATTCGAGGGAGATCGGGACCTTTTTTAACCTTACATTCTCATTTTTTTTCTTAAAGGGGTGGTATCTATGCTTCAAGTATCGACATATCGCAAGGTGTTATAAGAACTTCGTTTTTACTCCCGTATATACAACGTTCATATGCCTGTATACAGAGATGAAACAGCGGTGGCGTAGCAAATTGCAAGGGTTGAAAACATTTGCTCATATGTAACCTCCTCCACCCACGACCCATCCTCCCGCCTCCACCCGAACACCCACCCCCACCCACCCAACCCCCACCCCACCCCAACAACACACACATGAACTCACATAGTGTGGATTAAACGGCAAAACGCAGACATGATGAAATACGTTTTAAAGATATCTCTCCTGTGTCTCTAGCATGGTTCCCTTTAGTTCAATTTGTTTCTATGGCAACGTATGGTGACGCATGGTAAGCGTGGCGTTCGTTTTTAACCGTGTACTTAAAGTGACTCAATTTATGATTGTTTCTATTATTCTTTCATTAACCATGTCTTTACCCGTCCCTTCCAATTAATCGTGCTCTCTCATCGATACCGGTTTCTTTCATGGCATCAATTAAAGTCGAGAAGTGTGTCCAGGGAGGTCGTAAATTCTTTCTGTTGTCATAGTAACGAAGTGAAGTTTGTTTACAGTGACTGTATACTAGACGCAATAATAATTCCCAATGCCACCGATCGGTGGCAGATGTTGGACACAGTGAACATTTTTTATGATAATATTTCATCTAAAATGCTTAGTCTCCTGATTAAATTCATATGATGCAAGATATATTATTAAACGTCTCGGCTCCAAATATGCGCACATCCCCGCAAAAAAGGGTTGGGAATATGCAATACTAGACTGCAAGATTTTAACCTTTGGAGATTGTCCACCCCCCCCCCCCCCTCCTTACACTCTTTAACTTCCCTAGACATCACTGAAGGGTCTGATCAGGGAGTTGTTATAGGCCTGGTCGTCGTAGTTGTTTACCAGTATCAGGCTAAACAGTTTCATAGATTATGAAGAAGGGGAGGGGGGGGGGGGGGGTGGGGGGGGGTGGGGAGTGGGCAAATCCAATGAAAAAATAGCCAAATGCGGCTATATAATATACACTTTACAATATATATATACGATATATTTACTTGCGCCCCCTACCGCACCTTACATTTAGGAATGCGATACATTCATGGTTATATATATTTTCATAATATCATATAGCAGTGTCCTGTTCTCATAACCTATACAATCAAGGACACACATGTACCTCATGAATTTACTGTGTAGTCTTTAGGCCTACTCGTGACCGGTACATGATGCTTAAACAACAGAGTATGATTATCGCCTCATGCTATTGTTGTATCAAACTAGAGCATAAAAAAATAGTTTTTTATAATGTATACGGTATACAATCCGACGAGACTACATAAACCTAAGTACTACAGCATATATAGTCTGAGTTTGGAAATATTACTAGACATTACAGGAAATCATACAGATCATATCGATTGCGGTTATCATAATCCAGTAAAAGTTGTCTCGTTCAGTTTTAATGCACTGTCAAAATATCTGAATACAAAAGGTTGTCGTAAAAGCAACAATCGATACATATAGGAAAGCTCCGTATATTGTAAAGTTAATTTAATTTGGTGTCCATTTTGCCAAATCTAGCAGTTAAAAACCAAACCACAACAAAAAACTTTTGTTTTGTTCCTTAAGCATGAATAGTTCATCCATGCTGTACATATATACTTGCTGGTTGTCCTTCAGGTGTTGTCTGCTACCAGGTTATAATAGGCAACATCTGTCTCACAAATAGTGCAAGTTCTTTTTTCCAAAGTCAAACTAAACTATCGAAAGGATATTATTAAAATGTTTGCTGTTGACTGTTCAAAGTGTAAACCACTTCCAAGATCTTCTGTTACATAGGGAAGTCATTAGGATGTACGTGACTGAAATAGTGCATTAATTGCGGCTTGCCAGATGTCGAATCAAGACAGACTCATGAAGTATATGACAAAGTTGAACATTCTGGTCAAAACTCTGGTCAAAAGTCTGTTCCTTCGATAAGCATTTGAAATGCAACCTATAAAGCTATACTAATGAATGACTTTGTTATGGGATTTTATTGTCTAATAACATACAAGAATTGATCAACAATCGGCAGAAAAGTTTTTTTTTTTGACGAGCTAGTTACTTCCATTGGTAAAATACATTTTGAGAAGAATAGGATATTTTTGCTGCGTTCGTGTATGTTAACATGTTGCGTGCAGTTTGGTGACATTTCCGTTTTAAGTCTTCTATATGGCTTCGATTTTGCCGAGATACTTTTTACAAATATAAATTGCTCAGCTCTCCTCAACGTTTACCTAATGTTCAAGTTGCACTTTCCCTTTTAGTTTAATAACCATTCAAATGGTAACATTTCAGTTTCCCATGACCTCCTAATGCATCCGTTTGTAAAATGTCTGCAAGAAATAACCCCATAAAACGACGTACCTGGGAACTGGGAAATCTATTGATTGCACATCAAACAACTTACATACCGTACAGGAAGAAATCCCGTTCTTCCCTTAATGTTGTCTCCAAAACGTTTGAAGTATAATATCAAACACATTGCAGTGGTTGCTATTTGAACTCCCGTCAACAAGTGCTTGTGAACAATAATGATAATATCATTTAAATATGTATAACATAATACATTCATTGGTCATTTGCATCGTACAAGCACACCAGCCTATTTCAATGCTTTGACAGATGCCACTTGGGCATAAAAGTAAAAACAATAGCCTATTATCTTTTTACTCTTTACGTCGTGATACAGGCAAACCAAGCCATCAGTGCTCTGAAGGCTGGAGCTAAGGGAACCCAGGCGTGCATCGATGCTGGTGTTACCGTGGCAACCATCATCAGTGACCTAGATACCACCATCACCTTTGCCGCTGTTGGTAGTGTAGCATCTGAGCCCACCAATGACTCTTTCGCTGATCATAGGTATAGGCTATAGTAGCATTTACTTCATTCGTAACATGCATGTCTTCTCTTTAGTCACGAACTTTTCCCGTGACCTTACCTACCAAAATTGTTAGTGTTTTAGAACTGCGCCCGCACTTACCCACTTGCTTATCATCACCCACTTTATGCGTCCGTCTTCCTGAAAGTATGATTCCATTCTTCCCGGTGTTCGTTCTTAATTGTCTAATTGATGTTTGATGGGTTCTCCGTGAATATTCATTAAGATTTAGTTCTAAATATTCATTAAGGATTAGTCGAAATTATTAATTAAACATGACATCGTTTGTTGCAATGCAATTAATGTTTTGTCTTAATTTAGGTTGGCAGTCGATTTCGTCACTTTTGTACACATCTTCCCTGTTGTCTATTTTACGTTCTTGTTTTAACATAGTTTACTTTTAGCCAACTTGAACAACAGAATGTCTGTCGTTTTGGCGTTCCATGGAAGTCAACATTTGTGTTATGTTCTTCTCTTATTGAATCGATTAGTTCAATTCTAACTGGTTTCAAAGAATACCGAATCCATTTTTGCATTGTTTAATACTTTGAACTCTGTGCGTGTATGTGTTACTCTAGTGCCTGTTGTTTTTGTATTGGTGATTGTTCACTGAAGTCTCTAGTGTAGCCTTTATAAATAAATGTCGCTGATGAAAGCTGAAAACCTAAAAGACAACCGAAATGTTTGCAATTTGGCTCATCATCTTTACAGAGAGAGTATTCGTGACGAAGCCAAAGCCATGGTTGAAAATACCAAAGCATTGACCGTAGCCGCGACCGGTGACCAAGAAAAGTTGGCAGAAACCGTACAGTTTGCTGCAAATACGATGACTCGATTAGCCAAAGTTATGAAACTTGCCGCCGCCTCTCTCGGGGGTGATGACCCAGAAGGACAGGTAGGTGTAGGCTATGCCCTTCTTTTGTTTTATTTACGTCGTGGCTGTTTTCACCTGTTTTCTGAATTAAGTTTCCTTGTTATATTAAATGCTTTTACAATTTACTGCATGTAAATGGAAATTACAAACAAACGTGCACGATGAAATATGAGTGTGGCAATATATGAAAATTGCTTGGTTGATTATGTTAAAATATATATATATATGATTATGTTTATAAGAAATATGATTATATTCATAATATATATGATTAAATTTCATAATATATAATTATGTTAATTATTCATATTATTCTTCATTTATATATATTACTGAATCCATCAGACTATGCTGATTAACGCAGTGAAGGACATCGCCTCATCTCTAGATATCTTGATTGCAGCCTCAAGAATGGTGGCGGAGGACAAGAATGACAAGGCTAAAATGGGCAGTCTGCACGAGGCAGCTAAGGTATAGTGTTGTCTGACATTGATAGACACTTATCCGTTAAACAGAGAAGCCCGAAAGGGCCATTAAAATGGGCCATGTTAGTTCGATGAGAAGTAACCCATTATAACCTCAAGCTGGAATCTGTACTGGGTGGGGGTGTGATGGCGTGTTGTATACCCACTTATACTCTAAACAGAGAAGTCTGAAAGGGCCATTGAAAGGGGCCATGTTAGTTCCATGTGTAGTAACCCATTATAACCTCAAACGGGAAGTTGCACGGTGGAGGGTGTGGTGGCGTGTTGTATACACACTTATGTACCGTAAACTTGGGGAACGACATAATGCTGCGAAGGTGTGGTGCTGTTTCAACTGATGATAACCCACAATACCCTTAAAATATGAAACCTTCATGATGGTGTGGAAGTTTATTGTTAGTGCAATAGTTGTATCCCTTATACCCTTAAATGGGGAACCAGCATGAATGGTTGTCGATGCTGTCATATGAAGGTTGCTAAAGTCAATAGGTGTCGTTAAATGGCTTTGATTATGCAATTGTTTTATACTATTTTGAAATGCGGTGTTTTTTATGTTTTTTTTTAATTATAATTATATCTTGAAATGCGGTATTATTTTGTTTTGTTAATTGATCAACAGACAATGGTAGTAAACGTGACGTCACTTCTGAAGACGGTGAAGAGTGTAGAGGACGAGGCCACACGAGGTCCCCGTGCAGCAGAATCTACAATCGAAGCCATCACACAGGAGATGAAGGTAAGAGGCATTGTGGGTAATCTCATACACTATTGCATGTTGGTCTGGTGATACCATCAAGGGTGGGGAATGGGGTGGTCTGGGACTTTGCCAAAATGTGAAGTTAAAGTGGGAGGATGAGGGTATGAGGTGTTAGTGGGGTGAGAGTAAACAGTGTTGGGGTGCGGAGGGGAGGGAAATGACAATTACACCCTGTTTCTTGACGTAAAACTAACGTTACTAACGATACAGACACGATCGTCCTGGTATGTCATCATCACACTGCTATCATCATTATCATCGGGTAGTATATACCCCCTCCCCCACTGCCCCTCCCCACTGCCCTTCCCCCTCCCCAACACACCAACAAAGGCAGACATACACTAACATCTGTTCCCCTGCATAGCAATTATTAACATTTCGAAACAGAGCTGATATTGTTCCACGATGGATCCATACTAGTATTATGTCCATCATTACAGATTCAAGTGTTGTTTCTGTCCATTGACTGAACGTTATGGTCGAGTGTACTGATTTCTATCACTTACGCCAATGCCAGTAAGTGAATACTTGACTGCAGTCAGCATATACGGTAGCACATATACACATATATTTACAAACTATATGACTCTGCACCTCGAACATCGCCAACATCACCCTCCTCCCCCCCTTCCCCTCCCCTACAAGGCGAAACTTCGATCCTCTTTATTCAAATGGACAGAGCCTGTTATTGTTTAAGTGACACAGGACTGTTTCCATTACAGTCGTCAAGTTGTAAAAAAACAACACGAGTTTCCATTTTCGAATTCTGACAGCATTTTGTGAAAACGAATTAGTTTATTTTGTGATTAATATTTTCACTCCGGTAGAAAAAAATTCTACTTTCGATTGATTCCATTGTGGTAAAGTAAGAAATTCATGCAATAATGACCCATTAGAATGAATAGGTGATGGTTGAATGAATTTTGGGAGATTGTTTCCTCCAGGATTGTGGGAAGCATAATAAGTCTGTTTTTCTTTCATTATTTAATCGTTTATTGTTGGATTTCACCCGGATGAACAAAGCTATTCAAGTTTCCTTCCTTATTTTTAAGAGGAGGGCAAATGAAAGCATGAATTTACCGTAGAATGGCAGAATGTTTCCCCCCTTCTTTTTCTTCTTTACGAATATTGCTGCATTTTGTGTAGATTAGAGGTCGACCGTGATATCGACACGTTGGGTAGTGAACCCTGGGAACTTTAAATGTGTTCTAGGGTCCTCTATACAATTATAATAGAATCACGAAAAAGAACAGGACGAAATCACTTCACAAAATAAACGATTCTAGAACATCGTGGTTGAATGTGTTGCACGGCTATACATAGACCCTGCGTACATAGACCTCAGTCTCTTCGTTTGAGGATATCTCTGTGGAATACTCATTGTGAGTCTCTGTTCCAAGGCCATTGACGAAGGCAGCTAACTGTTTCTAAAGCAAATCATACCATCTGTATCTGTTCAATCAGTCCTATCGATAAACATCTATTGGCATCGATATCCAGGTCGACATTATGAAAATGAGAATATATTATTCTTAATCATATATTTCTCTAGGTCCCTTAACTGGTCTCGGGCTGTAACGCCCCTGCCTCCCCCCCCCCCCCTTGTCAAGCGTAGACATGCCGTACCCCAAATCAATGTAGCCTACAGTCGTCGCTGTTTTGTCATACATACTTTCAACAAATGTTAATAGAACGAAATGGTTTAATATCTGTGTAAGCTCATACAACACAATGGCGCAAGTTCACAAGTTACGAAACGAGAAATAAATTAGTCTCATAAAAGACTTCTCAGAAAGAGTTTATGCCTGAAAGGAATCCTTGCAACTCCCTTATTAATGGATGTTCATTATATATCTTAAATAATTTATTATATTTGATGATACACTGTTAAAGAAAATGAACTGTTATGTAAAATCGTCGTTTATTACTGAAGATCATTTTCAGTTCTATAAGAAGAATGTCTTCGAAAAAAAAATCTGTGAACAACAGAGTATGTTAAAGTGTTCTCTCCTGAATAAGATACAATGTGATCTTAACTCATACAATGTACTCTTTCTTACATCCTTGTTACTCGAAAATCGCAAATTGAGTGTTTGTTTCGGATTGACAAAGAAATGAAAAAGAAAGAAGGACCCCGTAAAAGTGCAATAGATATAGACAATAACCTAATTCACACAATTGTTTCCACAAACGATGAATGGATTAAATGATTTCATGAAAAAATTCTGGCCTTTCTGTTTCTGTTTCGTGAGTGACCTATTAATTATTAATTATACATATAATATAAATAATTTATATATATATATATAATATAAATAATTTATATATATATATATATATATATATATATATATATATAAACAAATATAGGCCTATATATATATATAAACAAATATAGGCCTATATATATATATAAACAAATACAGGCCTATATATATATATATATATTATTCATAAGTTCCCTACGCTGTGTGGAATTCCTCTAAATATTTCCCATTAAGCCCTTAGGGTATACACAGAATGCAATATAATGCCATCAAAAACTTGGTTGTACAAATCATAGACTTGATGCATTATTAAGTCTGAGTATATTGTCGTATTGGTGTTTTGTTTTTCTTTCTTTTTTATTTTCATCATTCTCAACATGATATCATCTTAATTTAAATTTTGCAAAAAGTATTTTAGCAAAAACATGTTCAATTTGACATTCGTTTCCGTTCATGCAAATATTGTACCTAACCTAGTCTGAGAAAACCTCTCCTTTTTTTTCCCGTTTAAAACAGATTCTGCAAACTTCCAATCCAGATGAAACCTACGCAACTCCTGATGCACTGATAAGAAGTACAAAACAAGTTACCTTGGCAACGGCCAAAGCAGTGGGGGCGGGCAACACTTGTAAACAGGAGGACGTTGTAGCGGCCTCGAATGCTGCCAGACTAGCCGTGTTCCAGATGTTACATGCATGCAGGGTTCGTAAAACCAGACTTTAAGTTACCTAATGGGGGCGCTGTTTGGTATCCGTGATATTGCAATCTAGTGGATTACCAGCCCTACATATCAAGAAATGACACAAACTATTAGCTGAAAGGTTTCGTAAACCAGTACATCAATTACTCAATGAGGTTTGTTTCAAAACATAGCCAGCCGATTCTGACACACAGATTACAGTAACTACTGTAAATCTTTAAGTTTTCTACCACAGTAAAAACTGGATGGTGCTGATAAATATGATAAATCGGTAGCATGTGCTATTAGGTTTACAGTAAGAACTAAGGATATGTGTAATCCCAACAAATGCATCAACCTGGATTTGTTGGGATTACACGTATACTCAATGCTTACTGTAATCCTAATAGCACATGCTACCGATTTATAGCACTATCCAGTTCTTGCTGTGGTACAAAACTTTAAGATTTACAGCAGTAACTGTTTACCTTGTGTGTATCGGGTGCCATAGCAAACATAGAAATTGAAACCATTACATGTTATCCGTGGGTACCCAACTGCGCTCAATATTTTACGCCTAAATATCGGGAATGACACAAACGGTAAACTTAAATGTTTCTTACATCAGAATTTCAATTAATCAATAACGTGTGACTTCAAACTTAGTAAGACAAGAAAAAAATATTGAAAACCCGCTTCATTTCCGCCTAATCCCAGTCCAGTTGTTTGAATTCCCAAAATGATATAATTGGTTAAATTTCAAGGTGAATTCTCAGAACTCAAAATCTGCTTTTCTGTCACCCCAACCCCCCCCCCTTCCTTTTTTCCTCGTTGAGTTCCACCAGATAAAGAATAATTGCTTGATTGTTGATTGGGTAAATATTAATGTCTCCAAAATGTGAAGACTATTTCATAGATGAGTTGAAAGAATGAATTTCAACATTTGGATGTCATCATCTTTCAGATATCAACATTTTGGATTTCAACATATTCATTGATTGATTCTCATCATTTTACTTAAGAGTCTAATAATATTAATATCATATCATTTTTGCAACGTATCAAGTAATAGAAAAATTATATAGTTGTTTTGCTTACCTTCCTGTTTGTTTTGAAAGTATTCCAAGTATGTTGTTTATATTGATGGTTTTTATTTGGTTATATTGATATGTTTATTTGATTGATTGTTTGTATTGATGTTGTATTGATTTAAAATAGTACAAATATAAAGGGTATTTCATTAATATTTTTTTACAGGGTGCAGCTAATACCGCCAAGACCCCTGAAATTAAACAGCAGACCCTGGATGCTGGAAACCAGTGTGCAACGTCCTTCAAGTCACTCATGATTCAAGTCCATTTGGTGAGTAGCCCTTGAGGAAATGAAATAAATTCGCATCATATACACCCACCCCCTCCCCTCCTTATCCGCGCAAAGCCAATCGTATCCTTCCTGAAATATTCACTGATGAATTCAACCTCCACTAATGATTTCAATGGTGGACCAGAGGTGAACTAAGGATATTTTTAAGTTGGGGGGGGGGGGCAGAAAACAAAAGTTTAGACCTCCAATGGTGCATTCTTAGGCACAGTAGTGGGTCTTAGTCTTCCCCGGCTGAATAAAAAACTCCCCGAATGCGCCATTTCCCCCGAATGACGATGGGATGGGGAGGGGTGGCCCGACCCTCCCTCTTTGTGCACGCCATTACCTTCCCTCCTTGTTTCGTTTTAATTTTTATTCTAATAATACGATGTAATGTGTTTTCTTTTACTGGTATCCTTTATAAACTCACTCCGATCTACCTAAAGCGTGCCTTTGATAATTTGTAACACTCTTCTACTGCTCCCTCACCCCCACCCCCCCCCCCCCCCCACAATAAACACCTCTCTTCAGGTTCACTATCCCCTTTCTTATATTTCAAATTATTCGTTAATGGTGATCTCGAAGTAAGTTACCAATTGCATGCATGAAAAATCTGCTAGTTACGATACGGAGTATAATTACTTTTAAGGAGTATTATATATCGGGTATCTCTGAGTTTACTGAATGAGTGAGTGACTTCCTTTAAATTTGTTCTTACAGAACGCTAAACAACCCTCTTCAGACAGGAAGGCAAAGCTAGCCGAAGAATCAAAGAAAGTGGCATCTTCGGTCGGTGATCTGGTACAAGCTGCTGAAATCCTCAAAGGTTTGAGATATTTATGATTATGAATAACTAGGACAAAAAGTAAAAAAAAACCCAGCTGCATGATATTGCTGATCCCATGTATGAGTTTTCCAACTCAGTACAGTTTCAAATAAATAAATAAATATATATATATATATATATATATATATATATATATATATATATATTTATATTTCTTTGCCCTTTTCTATTGCCTTAGATTTCCAAGTCAGTTTTACATAATTAACTTACTTGTAGAACAAAACAACCCATAATTCCGAACTGAGAATGTACACTGCAAAATTATAATACTATACGTCCAAGAGGTATACGTGAAATCGTCGAACTGAATTAATAGAAGGAATGATAAGAGAGATTTATTTGCTAAATTTAAGGCACCTCTTATGATCGTTAATAAAGTGACAGGTTATAAAAGAATAGGCCTCCAAAACGAGTTTGCCATCAACTGGGGAATGATGAAGTGTCATAAAGATGAGAAGGTGGCTATCCCAAAGGGTTTTTCTTGAGGCTTGCTTAAAGAATTTTCTTTTTCTCTTACTCGGAGAGGAAATGAAATTAAAAAATTTAAGACTTCCTCAGTTAAGATAATGGCCAAGCAAAAATTGCATGACGAATAAGTGAGCAGGTCTGACATATCAAAAGAACGGTTATAATGACAGTAGCCATTTCTAACACACACAAAAACAAGCAAAAATGCCATCAAAGCAAATGGAAAATAAATGATAAGTCATACATCAAAAAGATAATTTCGTTTTATTTGTTTAAGATATGTGTAAATTATATGGAGTAAAATATGTAAACTATAGCAACCTAATTCCGTACCTATCAACAACTATAATTTTTAATGATGCTTGTGCAAGAATATTCTTCGTCTTGCTTGTTCATCATAGATACAGCATCCTTGATTATGACACATTGCAGTATTAGTAATTCTGGATTAGGATATTTCTGATCCGAAATTTCAATTTACAGAATGTTTATTAATGCTTGCTGGTCATATGCTTCTGTAATTCCACTTTAAATATGATATTTACGTATAAAGTTGCTAAATGTTAACTTAGCTAAAATTTGTGCATTCTGAACCAAAATATGTTATCCTGTTCTTACGTCAAAGTTCTTACAAATACTGAGAATGATGAATTGAATAGCACAGAGAATATGACCCGCTGTTAATGACATATAAGTTTGGTGTTGAGAGAGTTGTGGTCAAATGTTCCAGGCAGTGGACTTGTGATCTAAGGATTACAGGTTCGAGTCCAGGCCAGATTATTAGGATGTGTTCTTGGGCAAGGCACTTTATCTCGATTGCCTATCTGTACCCAGGTGTATAAATGGGGATTTGTGAGTTAATTTGTAAATATAGTTGCGTGTGCCGGTTTGTGGCCTCACCCTATGGGAAATCCACAAGAGGACACGTTATTGTAATGCACTGTAGTTCCCCAGGATGGATTGTTTGAATTGTGCACAATTTGGTGTTGTTCGTGACAAGTTACCAATGGCCCGGGAGTAGTGTTGCATAGTCAAGATTGTAAACCTTTAACTTTAGGCTAGTCTAACTGGAATCTGTATATTCAACCTGCAGGAACTGACATCCGTGACGCGAATGATAATGACGTGGCAGAGAACGAATTGCTAAATGCTGCCAATGCTATCGAAGCGGCTGCAAAGAAACTATCTGCCCTTCGACCTCGTGCTAAAGCGAGAGTGAGTATCCTGTTTTTTTATTTACATATCTGTGCTATACGTTTTCTATGGTCACCGGGTATCACTCATATAAGTGTTGTTTTAACTATGAGATCTTTGAACTATAAGCACTCATATATGCCATTCAACTCATGTCCATCTCAATAAATATCGATAAGTCAATTGCTGCCTTAAATGGATTGTCTTTCATTTTACGGTGCTCAGACCAAGACTCTCGTCATCTGTGGTCTCATTGAACTTTCTTGTAATCCTAGAAATGAAAATACAAACTATTTTAATATTTGTCGACGATATTAAAACTTACAGGTATACTCAAATGTTCCCGTTGCATATTTTTGTTTGCATCATTATTCCTATATATATGTTATACGTTAACATCATAATTATACTAGAATCTTTCATTTGATCCTCTTCTTTTGTTACAGGAAGCCGATGATACATTGACTTTCGAAGAGCAGATTCTAGAAGCTACGAAAGCTATCGCTAATGCCACCAGTGTGTTGGTTAAGATAGCCTCCAATGCGCAGCAAGAATACCAAGGAAAAGTATGAGCACTTTATCCAAGTGGCTTTCAATAAAGCTTATCCTTTTATTAGTTTTTTTTTTTTGCTTTCATCATTTTTTACTCTTCGTGTAGAAAGGAGAGGGTTGGAGGGAGGGGGTGGGGTGTGAGTCATTGCTCTTTAAAATTCTCATGTGGGGGTATTAAATGACTCTCCATAGCTTATCTTATCCTGCAATCTTGTATGCTGCAAATGAAAAGAAAACCAAAGTGCATAGCATTAATTCATTCGAAGCCAACTTGATCTGTCTGTGATGTTACATCTTTTTTGTGTCATTAATTAAAGTATGCTTTTTACATTTCAAAGTCTGATTTAATCACTACTGAACAAAAACCTTTTATTATCGATACCCAGGTTGCAGTATCAGAAAACAGCGAAGATGGCGTTTGGACTCGCGGGCTGATTTCGTCAGCTCGTAAAGTTGCCCAATCAACACAGGGCATGTGCGAGTCAGCGCATAACTTAGTCCAGGGAGAGACGTCACAGGCCCAACTAGTGACGTCAGCAAGACAGGTTTCCATTTCGACTACGGAGTTGTTAGCTTCCTGTAAGGTTAAGAAGGAAATATTTGGAGACGGAATGCGACGACTGGAGGTAAATATAGTCTACCAAAATGGTCACAAACACACACACATACTTTGTATAGGGACATATATATATAGAGAAACATAACAAACAGAGAACCATTACCTATTGGTACGTGCATGGTTTAACAATGTCTTATATGTATTCATAAAATAACCAGTACACTATCGCACGATGTGATGATGTAATGTAACCGATATATATCAATGGCGCTCTTTACTATTGGGCAAACTCGTCATTGTTGCATATTATGTTGGCTGTGACTGTATTAAGCTGGAAATAAACGGGTCGGGTCCAAGTGCAATCGCCTTCTAATGAAATTCTGAAAGAGAAACCAACAAGTCGGCGCTGATGTAGGCTGTGGCTATCAGTAAGATACTTTGTGACAGGGAGTGTGTCTTGCAGCAATGGTGTTTTTGTGAGACTAGGAATGCACTTTACTGTGTGATGGAGTCAATGTTGGAGAAGAAACATATACTAACACACACATTCTGCAGTTAGGCTTGATTTTTATATACCTTAAGTTTCCTAAAACGTTTTATTCTTGGAAGTTATAGAATCGTTCATACATCATCACGGTTCAAAATCATGTGTCTTTCACGGTCAACGACTTGTTTCTCTTTTTCCGATATAAATTTCGGATTTTCAAGTACAAAAAGTGTTTTATAAGGACAACAGAAATTTCCAACAATAAACGTTTTGTTTCCTTACTATAGTGTACCAACTGGTTTTTCTCCTTTTTCCCCTTAGACGGCTGGTAGCGCGGTTCAAAAAGCTACCAATAGTCTCGTCGCCGCTGCGCAGATAAACGAAGCGCAAGCCGAAGACGCAGAAGTCGCGCAGAAGCAGGATTATAAACTGACGGGAATCTTCGCTAAAGAGGTTGCTGCCCAGGAATTGATCTTGAAGAAAGAAAAGGAACTAGAAGATGCTAAGAAGAGATTGAAAATGATCAAGAAGGCTAGAGGCGGTCCCAGATATTAAACTTTTGATTAGAAGGAAATTTCAAATTATTTATGGTTGCGGGTAGAAATCATAATACAATCTTTAATGAACTATATGATGCTAATGAATAGAACAAATATAAGTCAAGACCAGTATGTACAATCTCAGGTTAAGTCGAATCAAAACAAACTTTGTTATTTGAAATTAATTTCATGATGTTTTCGATCTTTTTGGAAACTGAAATTTCATAAGGATTTAGGTGACTTACTGGACTATTTAAGTGTCCTGTATTAGTATCATACAGTCGAGAACCAATCATACATAACACTACAAAAGTGTCCGGAAGAGAATATGAAATTAAACTCGACATTAAAAATCGATCGCTATCCTTGACTTCGAAATCGCAAGTTTATTTTACATAATTTTGGTATTTGGATTTTGATATACATATTGTCCCAAATGAACCAACAGTTTAAATAGTGAATCTATAAAAATGCAGTCCACGAAACTCCCGTTGAGGTTCTTGGAACTGAAAATGTTTCTCCAAAGTGGTCTCAACCGGAAGTAGAGGTTGTGCAATGAGGACAAAATTACTTTTAAATTTATTTTCATTAATCCAAACCGGACGTTAATTAACTCGTGTTTTACCTGACTACATTCTACGCAATGCTGTAAAAGACGGTGAAAACTTGACAGAGAATCCACTGGATCCAAAGAATTCACTCGATCCGCAGAGGGAAAACCAGCGACATCCGGGATACAACTTGGGCAGGTGTCGTTCTTCAGAATGGTACATTTGGCAGGAGGCGGTAACCTTTGAAGTGGAATCGCAATTTCTTCAATGTTTCCAAATTGCGTTGGCTATAAAGTGTATATGTTATACAGACATATGTCAGTGTTTTCGTTCGTAAATATCAAACCACCAGACGAGTGTTTAATTGGCCTTTATTGAAATGTAATATTTGCGTAATACATATACCTGCCGTTATATATTTCTAACACCAAACGATATTAGGATAATTAGTACGCACGCGCCTTTATATGACAATAACAGTAACTTGACCTTTGAACTCGGGCAATTTGATTGACTCCGTGGGTTTTATGTGGTTTTATGGTTTTTTCGTTTAGTGTTTATAAATGACGAAAGTGACTGCATGAAATATGTGTAGGTTAAAAAACTATTTTGGAAATCATTAATTAATAAATTATTGCCAAAGCATAAAGACGCATGAAAATAAGAAAAATATGTTAAAATTTTATAGAATTTTCAGAAGCTTCTCCACAAAGGAATAAAATATGATAATTTAGAAGCTTATATTTGAATATAAAATTATCTAATTAAGTAAAATATCATTGCATGTTCAGAGGTGTTGATATTTTTGGTCATTTTTCTTCCATTTTATCGCTTAAAGATGAAGCATTTGCCTAACTAGGTACTTCTAATACTTCGTAGAAAACATTTTTCATATTCCACCAAATAATGTTGCTTTTCTACTCCTTTTCTCTTATAGGTAACTATCCCAAATCTTTAATAAACATGATTCACATTTCTAATATTTACTTTCTGAATTAATGCTTTCTCATCTTATTTGTAGAACTTTCATTTAGCGGTGTGTATTCATGAACAACTATTAACTTCTGGTGGCTTGGCATATTCTATATCATAAGTAATATTTCCATGATAATTATAAGTAAACCAAAAAAAAATGCTTGAATTCTAATTCTCTTACCTGTGTCCACGTTGAATATATACTTCCATTTTTTCATACAATTGTGAAAACAAAGGTTGGGACATTTTACGGCACTTTCAAAGACTGTAACAAGTCTGATCTTCGTTCTATAACTATTTCTCAAAGTTTATCGAAGCTGTGTCCGAGTAGACTGAAGTTTCTCCTAGTACCTTTAAATTTCACTTAGTTTCTATAAGTGGCATGGCGGACTTCCTAACTTTATTGTTTCTTTACTTAATAATAAGCAGATTTGGTAAGGAGTTACTTCAATATAAAATGATTGTTATACCCTTAGTCACTACCAATAATTCTTTTCTGATTCATTTCACCAAAAAATCAAACTTGGCACTTAATTTCACTTTTTATATTAACTAACTTTATAATTAACGTCATTTATTGACACAAGTCATTACCCGATACAACACTGATACAAAATGACAGTTACGACTTTTTTACCTCTAGCACATCTATTTGATAATATTTGTGGAGATTTACGGGGATAACATTATCAATGTCCAGCTGGTTTTACGTTATGGAGGTAATAGTGCGTTAACAATCAAAAGAGTAGTGTATATATACTTACCTATCACTGAAAACGTATACAGAGAAATCAAGTTGACATTTGCCTATACTTGCGTAAAACTGTTCCCAGTTTTCAATAAGTTATCTTATCATTGCCAAACTCAAATTTTGTTTTTGAGAAATGAATCCATTCCATAACAGTTTCAAATAAAACATTCCTGAAATTTTCAACCATCACATTCTCTCTCATTACATTAAGGTAAAAGTTTCTTTTTCCTTTTATCTGTGTCTTTATATTTTGTTTATTTTATGATTATTACGTAACAACCTGGCTGAATGTATATGCATATAGCCCTTGATCAAAAGCAACGAAATTAAGTTGTGTATATGAAAGTTACTTGCAAAGGCTTCAACCCTGCATAGGAACCAACCAGTGTTCATACTCTTCCATATACCCGGCTTCAAATGTACCAGGCTTAATTCCATGTACCCGGATGCGAATTTATTTTTCCCAAACTGAACTGACACTGAAATTATGTCCTCGATTCTGATTGGCTGATCAAAACCGGAATGGCAGTCTGCGTTTATCAATGAATCCGAGTTATAAGGCTATAGTTAACAAGTCAAAAGACACAGATTTATCGTCAAAAGTTCTGGAAAGTTGCTTATGTGAATATCTTGAATTTGTTCGTGTTGATCATACTGATATCGACAGAGTATGGAGGGATCCATGCTGAATGCTATAGTATATCACGTGCTCGCGGAGAGCCAATCAAAATCGAGGACATAATTTCAGTGTCAGTTCAGTTTGGGGAAACAGAATTCGCTACCCGGCTATCCATGTACCTTGTTCACCATGTTCTCGGCTTTCCGTGTACTCTGCTAGATGTATGTATATATATATATATATATATATATATATATCAGGTACGAAACATTTTACAGTCTATCATGTGGAGCATGTTTGGAATAGGAAACTCGTTTTGTGGAGAGGAGCGAGTTGGAAGTGGGATTGCTGCTACCGAGGTCAGGAATAGTGACGTTAACGTCATAAAGTGGCAACAACTGAACATGTGACTGCGTTATCATAGTTCAGAGTATGGAGGGATCCATGTTGAGTACTATAGTATATCACGTGCTCGCGGAGAGCCAATCAGAATCGAGGAAATAATTACAGTGTCAGTTCAGTTTGGGGAAAAGAATTCGTTTTGTATCAGCAGTGCAGGCAAAAGTTTAGTTATTTTCTCATTATGCTTCCTTTTTACTTCTTGAATAGAAAATACAGCCTGCGGTTGATGGGGGGGGGGGGGGAAATGAAACGTATAGTTCCAATTCATTTCATGGAGTTGATTTTGAGATATAAAATCACATCTAATATCTTAACGAGGTACATTTACCCACTAAATTGTGAAAATATTAAATATTTTAATTATCACGGGAGAATAAATGGTCTTCGGAAATTCGAATTTTTATTTTTAGTATTTCATTTGGGTTATTGGCTACGTGTGTTACAACTAACCCACCCTCACCTCCCCTTGTCCAATCATCAGGCGCGTATCCAGGGGGGGGGGGGTGCGCCCCCCGGGTAAGAAAAAGAGGAGAGCAAAAAGAGAGAAGAAAAAATGGAAAGGGGATGGGAAAAGAGGAGAAAGGAGATCATAGGAAGGGAAAAGAAAAAGGAGAAAAGGAGGGAACAGAAGAAATACGCCAAGACACCGGGAAGAGAAAGAGGAACAGTGACATAATTACAGCGCTGATCCCTATTATAAACACATGGTAGCCAGTGACGGATCGAGGATTTCGGAAGGGGCGTGCGCCTCAGCCTTTCCCTTACACCGACAACTCCATATTTGACGTTTCCATGTTTCCCCTCTCACTAATGTATATACATATTTACTATCTTTAGTATATATATCATGACGTAAAATGAGTGTAAAATTGAGCTATGAAGCTATGTCTTGAACTCGACCGAGTCGTCGGGGATGATGACGCATTTCGGTATTAGCCCAGGATCTATATGCGAACTGCACTAGACATATGTCCTTCGATGAAACACTGTCATCCAGAGATAAAATATTATAGAACTTGAACTGAATGCTAATAGTTACCCCACCCCTAGTACCGTAACTCATACAATGAATCTAAAAATAAAAATAAAAGATTCTGCATGCGATTTGAGAATTGAGCACATTTCCTGTGAATATCATGTAGTGGATCCAAAGGTGTATCGCTGGCGGGTGTGGGGGAGGGGTGGCGGACGCACACATCACTTCTTGAGATTGTTTCCAACTGCATGAAAACGCGCGCCCCACAAACCTACGCCCACCCCTCTAATCGCTTTCCGATGAGTTACGAAACCAGACCCATCGTACACAAAAGTCTACTCGGATTATTTGCCTCCTGATTTTTTTCTACAGATGCCCATGCATTTCCCAAACTAAATTTCTAAGCCACGAGACCAAAACTTAAGGAGGTTTTGGAGCATCATTGGGTCTGGGAAGTGTTTTTTCCGGTGATCTGGGAGGTATATTTGCCAAAAATTTCTTGTACGCTACGCGCGAACCCAAGGTCGCGCTCCGCTTAGATACTAAGGAGCTTTAGATTGCACGACGCAGAGTAGTGCAACGGGGAAGTTAACCGACAGTGTACGTCGTCCAGTGACTCCCCCGTCCTTATGGAAAGCCATTTTAACATTTAATCGGGAATTTCAGATATCTTAAATTGTTTCTTATATTAGATATCTAAAATTCTATTTCAGTGATCTAAAATTGAATTCGAGATATCCGAAATTGAATTCGAGATATCTGAAATTCTATTTCAGATATCTTAAATTTAATTCGAGATATCTGAAATTGAATTCAAGATATCTGCAAATCTAATTCGAGATATCTGAAATTGAATTTGAGATATCTGCAATTGAATTCCAGATATCTGTAATGCATATGCGGAAATTCCGATTAAATGTTAAAATGGCACGTATGGAAAGCCATTTTAACATTTAATCGAGAATTTTCAGATATCTCTAATTGAATTCGAGATATCTGTAATTGAATTCGAGATATCTGAAATTCTATTTCAGATATCTGAAATTGAATTCGAGATATGTGAAATTGAATTCGAGATATCTGAAAATGAATTCGAGATATCTCGAATTCAATTTCAGATATCTGAAATTCCCTGGTATTTCGAGATATCTGAAATTGATTTTAAGATATCTGCAATTATTTGTAGATATCTTAAATAAATTGGAGATATCTGTAATTTAATTTGAGATATCTGAAATTATTTCGAGATATCTGAAATTCCTTATTAAATGTTAAAACGGCTTTCCATACGTCCTGTTGATTTTGTGCTTTAGATCTGTACGAAGGGGGGGGGGGGGATGGCAGTCATGTGACCAATAAGAATCATGTAACCAAGAAGAATCATGTGACCAATCATATCACAGTGACAGATAGCAACCGTTGCTATGGTGTATGCACAATAGTTTACAGCAGACGACATACACTAATACTTTGCAGCAGACGACCGTACTGCAAGATTTGAAACAATGGCAAACCTTCATAGAGTTCGTGAAGCAATTACTGTTGGATATTTAACAGATTTATTAGACGACGCCGAATTCATGTTGCTATACGATTACAACAAACCGTCAAACCCTGAATTCCAATATTATGATTACGACCCCTTCGATTTGGAAGATAATACGATGATGAATGCAATGCATACTTCAGGTTAGTGCAGCAACTTAGGCTATGCATTAACTTAGTGTTATATAGACTTAGTCCTAGACCTAATTTCCGATGATTAAGTTGCACATAGGCCTAGACTAACTCCATATATATACTGTTATGGAGGAATTATAAAACACACCATAATATTAATATACCCAGTCTTGTTTAAAGACAGACTGGATTACCTCCTAATCGACACGCAGATGTACTCTAGGCTTACAAATAAAAATATAGGCTAATGGGCATACATTAGTCTCTGAACGTGACATCAGATTCACTGACTGTGACTGCAGTTGCTGGGGGCTTCTCAGCAGTAAGTCCTACACCAGGCCAGCAATACGACATGATATAAAATGACAGGTTAAGCGGCCTCCACAGTTGTTTTAGTATAGACTATCAGAAGCAGACACGCGTCCCCACCATTATCCAAGACTGATCTGCGCCCATGCACCAATAAATTAACTGGGGCTGAATTTTCGAAATTCCCTGACCAACATTCCTCAACATTCTTCCCATTTCTCGTGCAATTTTGACCAGTCTGTTAGGGGTATAAGGAGGTTTTTCTGTATTGGATGTCCATAGCCTAGATGAAACTTTGTGCAACATTATGGGTATGCTTTTGAAGTGAATTTATTTCACGAGAAGTAGGAATTTTCAAATTCTGAACGAATAATGGGCCTAAAAGCTTGAAAGTGGGGCTGACAGGTATTGTGGGCCGCGACATAGAATCACCTACAAAAGCAATGATCCACAGGAGATGCGATGAGGTCGAACATGATGTGTGACTAGTGACTGGTGACAATCTTTAAAAAGGTTTTGGATGGACAAAAAAAATATTGGGAAAATACTTGGTTTACTCAGGCAAAGTGAACACCTAGTTGGTCATATTCAAGCCCAAGATGTGCCATTTCCGGTGATCTGGGAGGTGTCAAAACCAGAATTGTCTTGTTCGCTCCGCCCCAACGGATGGTGGCGCTCCGCTTAGACTATAGTCATTCACACACCCAGGTTAGAAATCTTGGATCGACCCTGTTCATCGTCAACAATTGAGACTAAACAAATGTGTAAAGCGGTAAAGTTAAACCCCTGATAGCCGAAGTAATGATTGTATATATTTAATTATTTTTTTTTACTTTGTTTGGTAAATTCAAACATTTTTCTCGTGCATGATTTAATTAAACTTGAATTGCAGCGTATAACGTATATGACCTCCTCTGTATAAGTTTTGCTAGTGATGGGGGTGAGGGGTTGGGGTGGATTGGCTGACATGATACTTTGGCTGATTTGTGGTTCTATCCTGGGGAAATGGTTTAATGGACACCCCTAGTAACAGAATAAATGCCTCTCGGAAAAGACTATATGTATGAGCCTTGAATGTACTCTTCCGTGAGGGAAGAGAGGTTATTATCCATTGTTCTAACTGATCGCTGGGTTCATTTGGTGCGTAGAAAACAAACAAAAGATGCGACGACTAAAATGAGATTGGCACGATATATTTCATTAATTTTAAACATTCCTTCAACTATTAACATTTCTATTATTTCAGACATCACTTTCAGCCCTCTTAGATAAAACAAAATATATGATAATACCATAGCATAAAAAGTATAAAAATATCGTATCTAAAAAGAAAAAAAATTGCAAGTTACGTAAGCACAAAAGTGCCATCAACAAAGAATAACTTTTTGATATTTGTGAGCCTTTTCAGTTTGTTTGGGAAAATACATTTCTTTTAAAATATCATCGCTAAGATATTTCTTTCTATCTCTCTCCATAGAAAACAAAACAGCAACCTCTTTAAGCAGCCATCGGTTTGCACTTGATTAGCTTTCGTAACAAGCAGATTTTAGCGTTGACATAACTTTCTTCTTTATTCGTTGATAAAAGCACAGGATTCTTAAGTTTAACTTAATTGACAAATTCAGCGGTGGCTTTGTTTCTTTAATACTGTGGATGCATGCATATCTATACTGTGAAAAATATACTGATGGGTTTAAAACAAGTCAGCAATTTTTTTCTTTTTGACTTAGATTATATATAAAAAAATGAAACGAAATGAAATTATATTCAAACCTCAACATGATTGCAATAAGCCTGCAAATGAAACCCTGCATGAATGTCAAGTAAGAATAAATAAAAACAAACCGGATAGCCAAATTGTTAGTATTAAATTTTGAAAAATTACAATACCTCTGATATGTATTTATAACAACAAAAGATGGACAACTTTCGAACAAAGTGAATTCTGGACATACCATATACATTAACAAAATCAATGATACATGATTACTAACTTAAAATGTAGTTTATGTTAATTAGAAAGTAATTGTCTAAAAATCCAGTAAAGGTGTTGCTATAGTTTCTTAGATTAATCAACTAGCAAATAGTGCTGTTGAGTCTTCAGACTATTTCTAAATTAAAATCAGATTTACAAGACACTAAAATGTCAGCTTGCCAACTTCCGATATTGCTTCATCAAAATGTGCTAACATTTGACACCTCAAATACTAGCCAACTACAATTTGCATGAAGCATGTGTTAAGGAATGCAATGTATGTAATGTAATGTGGAAATGATGTTGGCCGAAAGTCACCTATGCTTTACGACCCCAAGCAGCCACATATATACATATGCATGTGCTAGAAGCTGATTGCAGCTAGTTGGGACAATTTCCTAATGCTAAATACCTCTCTAAACTGTACTCCAATATCATGCACTCAAAACACTGGTATTGTCAGTACAAACAGTTCCTAACCTTGATCTGATAGAAACATGATATTTATAATGCTCGAAATGACAATACAAGTGTTCTGAAGCGGGACATGACACTACAGTATAGAAAAAATTGTCTCAACTGGGTGCTGATTGGCTACTTTTTACAGTTTTAGCTCAATTTGGATATTTTACACAATGTAGGAGACCATTTCAGATGGGCAAACCTTGGATTTCTCCTGGATGAACATCCCACCTCAGTTGAGCCAGAGGGTTGTCGAACCCGCCAGCTCCTGAGTACAGCTTTCATCCACTAGACCATATATATATATAGCACAGGAATATATAACGAATGTTGGCAAATATTTAAATTTCATACAATTAAGAAGGATCTCTTTCTTCCAATGCAAAAATGTTTATAAATAAAATGCTTCACACAAAGTAAAAGGTCAAGTTACTTGGAAATTCCCAAAGAGAAGAATTATGAAAAAAGGCACTACTTTGGGAAAAGCCTAGAAAAACAACAACAACAGGTTAAAGGCATTTGAGTTCTGAGTTAAGATGACACTTGAAAGAACGGACATGTTTTAGAAAGACACGAAAAGTGTAAGAAAGACAGATGAATTAGTAGAAGAATGATTACAGAAGTTGAATTAACAATCAATAAAATTAATGAATTAATTCCCAAGTTAAATAGTGAATCAATGAATCGAGGAAGGAATCAAATAATGAATAATATAATTATCATGATACCAAGTTATGTTCAAATGTAACACATGCAATTTTTTACATCTAAGACAAACATCACATGTGGCATATAAATCCATAAATATATATGTTTTTTAATCAAACTGCTGATGAAAAATGGTATTTGCAGTCATTGTATCATTCAATGAACCTTTCTAATCGTAAATATTAAGTAGCCATACAGATGCAAATCATGAAGGATAGACACTTAGCAAAAGGCGGTTGTCAAAAACGAAACTGTGAAATACCTAATATGTTACAGACAAATATCAGCATGACAAAAAGCATTCAGCTTCTGAAGAAGATCCTGCTGGGTTCGAAACATCATGCCCACTTACTTTTTACACAAGAAAAAGCTTATACACTATTCAACCTTGCAAAGAGTAAATACCTGCCATTTGAAATATAGATATTATAGTAGATATAGTATTGATACAATAACTTATAAGAGAGGAATTATGATTCGTAAGCTGCATATTGGGTAACCTTGTGACTTTTAGTGATGTTAACAATGTAGACGGAAGTTTCAAACAAGTCAACCCCTCTATACCATGTGTACCCAATCTGCGACATATTTACTGCAAAAACTTTGCTTTTATACACTGAGCCGTCTCCGCAGTTGTTGTTAATAACGATGATGTAACTCAAACCAGGCGCAGCTTACAACTAAACACTTGAAACCATTTGATATATCCACATCAGCAGCTTTGTTACTGTATGCACATGAACGGATACATATTTGGATTACACAAAGAAAGCTTGTAAGTAGAAAAATAACTTGTTCAACTATGTTCGTTTAGTCTTTGTGTGACTGGATTTGTAAAGGTGTTTTCTGTGTGTATTTTTGTGAATTGTCATAAGCTTAGAGTACAATATACTTGAAAAGGCTATTTATTCTGATAATATACATACTGTACTGTAAGGTATTTAGTAGAATTTGTACACAATAATTGTTCATTCATTTGTGTGGCTGGATTAGTGGTTGAATTGCAATTTCATTTTGTGACCTATTTCATGAATCCTCACATATGAAACCTATTGGCATGTACACACATATATGTTGTGCAATTTTAGCACTTTCTAAGACAACAAAATATGAAAAGGCAAAATATAAAAAGGCAAAATATGAAAGGCAACTCGAATGTATCTACCTCATCATAACTGGATCATATTTATTGCAATGAACCTAGACAAAAATATGGAGAAAAATGTAATAATAAGTAACACATGAAAGACTATCATACAATGAGTTGCTTCATCAGAATATAAGTTCAAAGCAAGTGACTACTGAAAATATATGGAAAAAAAAAACTCCACTGTATGGCACTGAAAATTAATAAATAATAGGAGAAATGGAGTGAAATAATAAATGAAAGGAGAAATAGAGTGGCATTTAGGAACACACAAGACTTAGTGTATTCCCAATTTGTTGTTACTATACTAAGTAACTCCAAGTCATGCTTTTTTTGTTATTTAGAGAGCTGTTAAACAACAATTAATGTTAAATGTTATTTAACAGCTCTATTGTTACTAATAATATTGTGGTAATATTACCACCTGTTGAGATATAACATGCTGGATCTTTAAACAAAAGAAAAATATCTGAATCAGTGATTAAAGTTTAGAAATAGGCCATTAGGTGATGCAAGTTACCATACCTAAATCTGAATCAGTGATTCAAGTTGAGAAACACACAAAGGATAGGTCATTAGGTGATGCAAGTTACCATACCTAAATCTGAATCAGTGATTTGAGTTGACAAACACACACAGGATGGGCCATTAGTTGTTGCAAGTTACCATACCTAAATCTGAATCAGTGATTTGAGTTGAGAAACACACACAGGATGGGCCATTAGTTGTTGCAAGTTACCATACCTAAATCTGAATGAGTGATTTGAGTTGACAAACACACAAAGGATAGGTCATTAGGTGATGCAAGTTACCATACCTAAATCTGAATCAGTGATTTGAGTTGACAAACCCACACATGATAGGCCATTAGTTGTTGCAAGTAACCATGCCTAAATCTGAATCAATGATTAAAGTTGACAAACACACAGGATAGGCCATTAGTTGTTGCAAGGTTTTATACCAAAATCAGCCAAGGCATGTAGAGTTAACTGTTCTATATGCATTCTAAAAAATTTACAATAAATCTAAGGAAGATGATTTTTCCAATAACACATTACACAATAATACATGTATGGTAAATTATTACTAAACAACTATTGCTATTGTGTTTAACATTTTTTTCACTTTGTTCCCCTCTTTGGATTCAATGTTTCTTGTTTCAAATTCCTTATGGTATCTTCTGGTATGATTTTCTTTTGTCACTAGCTTGATATTCGACCTTTGACTTTCATTTTCCTAGCGATCAGCATATGTACTTTACTGTAATTTTAAAATTCCAAACACCTGAGATAACTTTTCGAACACTGGTGAGAAAATAAATATGAATTGAAGCATGGAAAGATTAACCAAAACATCTCAACAGCAGACACAAGTGGACGATGACATAATGTGTTAGAACTATTTCAAAGCCACTTCAAGACTGCCAGTCTAAAATAGAGGTAGGCCGTTTTACTAAAATATAATTACCTGAGGTACTTTCATAGATGTTATTTATGTTCAACAATTGTTCTTGTAGAATGAATAAAGAACTGGTGTGGAATAATAACTGGCTAAGTTCATGAAGTGAAAAGACTACAGTATAAGACACATCTGCATAAAACAAATAGTTCAGATGTACAACAGCAGTCAATTTTGAAGACGATGAGAAGAATGGGATGAAGAGGGCTGGGATGTCAGTAACAATATTAACGTAGCACTTTACAGGGTCGTAGCTTCCTTTCATCAAGGCTGCAGTCAGCAAAACGCCATTGGTCTTAGTGATCGAACAGGCAAACAAGTCTGTTTAAACTTTGACCATTATTGACTTCCTGATCACCAAGGTTGTGGCACTTAATTGCATGCAGCATGAAATGTCAATTGATTACTGTTACATATTTCTGCAGGTTTGTTAACTCTCTTCTCCTCGATGACTTGTTTATCAAGTACTGTTTGTAGACAACCTTTGCCTTCCTGACTCTTACGAAATGCCTCATTTATCTCTTCAGAGGACATCAAACCTTCATTCGCTTTAAGGTTCGTTTTAAACATTTTCGAGGCTTCCTCCTCTTGAAAAGTTAGATGTACATAGTCTGAGAGAGAACGAGACACAGCAAGAGCGCTATATGCAATCCTACTCCCGTTGAACCAATGTTTCATGGCGTTTAGATCTATGCAGATGACAACATGTCTTTCACAACCAATGTAGTACGTTTCTTTGGTGAGAAGAATTTCATCACCTACTGACGCACTTCTCTGGCCATCATCTTGTGATGTGTTATCACCATTACTGTAAGAAGTGTCAACAGACAATTCATTTT